>NC_080426.1:8417641-8687491 GCF_029873635.1 Malania oleifera | reverse complement strand
TCGTCGGACGAAACCTGGGTGTTTCAATGCGACTGAGCTCTTCTGTGTCGACTACCCATCCAGATATTTTCTTGGTCTGTGTCTCGGTATTTCTTGTTGACGGATGCTTGAATTTCGACCTACTTTGACGAGCAATGAATGGAACTTCGTCGATGAATACTAGTTTTCGTTGACAAACTTACTGAACTTCCATTTTTACCATTTTTTATTTATTTTCCTTATTTACGAGTTTGAGGTCTACACGGGATGATGAAATTTCTTTGGTTAAATCGTTTTTGAAGAGCGAAGTTGGGAGCATAAATGATGTTCGTTCTCAATTTGATGGAGAAATGCAAAGAAGAAAAATTAAGAGAGAGACGAGAGACGGAGAGAGTTGAGAGGGGTGATGAGAGAGAGAGATGGAAGAGGGGCGTGGGGAAGAACGAGATCGAGTGAGAGAAGAGAGCGATGGGTAGGAGGAGAGAGCGAGAGAGAGAGAGGGGGGGGGCTGTGTGGAGGATGAGAGAAGAAACGGAGAGAGGTGGGAACCATGAAGAGGGGGAAAGAAAGGAGGCTTCAAAATGTCTCTTGACTGGTCTTGATATGATTATATATATATAATATATAGTATATATATATAAAAATTTTATAATAATCATTATAATTAATTCTTATTTTTTAAACATTTTCAACATATTAATTTTTGGGCGGTTACATCGGTAGAGAAGTGATCAATAAAGAACACATCTTAAACATATGGTAGGTCATATATATAGTGCAAGTATGTTATACTCTACACTATTTAATTTATCTCTAATGAATAAAATTTTAGTTGGTTCTTATAACACGTTATTTAACTTCTATTCACAATTCTTGAAATATTACGACCATGGAGAGATTTTGAGAGGTCAAACTTAAGGTTCTTTTGTTGATGTTTTCATAGTAATAAGAAGAACAACTAATTATAAAGTGAACAAGTCAGGCCAAAGAAATTAAGTTATTCCTTAGGAATTTGCTTAGTTCTCTATTTGGAACTCCCTTGTAAGAACATATTTGGAAAGCGACATTAAAAATAATGCGAAATACACATCAGTTTATATTTGGTATCGGAGGAGACAATAAGGAAAGAAAATGAACAAGTATACCAAAATTCTAAATAAAAATTGGAGTGGTACACAAAGTATTTCATTTTTTAGATCTATAAAGTCAAACGTTTCAGGGATAATAGAATTATAATAAGTAGAAGGAAAATATAACAGAATAATGGGTTTTTGCGGTGTAATGTTTCTTTCCTCCCCCCCCCCAGGTGAAAAACCTTAATCAAATTGATCTTAAAAAACAAAAAGGATGCTATTCCCTCTCTATTTCAAAGAGATTTAGACAAAAAAGGAGGACAAATATTCTCATGAGATTTCGGTTAGATTTACCATACTTCTTGACATGTTTTAATTTCTTGGAATGATTATACTCGTAATTGACTGATTGTGCATGCTTATTTGTCAAACAATGATTGCGTCGTTTTGCCGCATCAAGGTGCATGAGATTTTTAAAATCTCAATAAAGAGGTACATGTGTTTTTTTATCAAACCTAAATAAAACTTATAAAATTTTCAAAATCTTAGAAGATATTTTTATTTTATTTTTATCAAATCTTAGGAAAAAGTTTAGTGCGATGTCGCCTATTATTCATGATTGCAAAGATGCAACTAAAATTGAAAGTGGCAGTCGAGTAATGAAAATTGTGATATTGTGAATAAAAAGGTGTCATGAACAAACATGAATATTGTATCATATGACTATTGGAGATGCATATGAATCCTTTAACATCCTAACAATAAATGTTCAATTAAAATGTATGGTTGAATGTAACAAGGAATCGCTTTGTAGATGTAATTGTATTGTAAGAATTAGGGGTGAGGCAAGACGGTCGGTTCAGGTAAGAGTCTTCTGCTTTTTTTATTGTGGGGGTTGTGTCGGGTGTGGTTGGGGTGTGTGTTGAGGGTGTGTGTGTGGGTGATCTCGCTTTTGGTTTGCTTGGTTGGGTGAATTGTGTTTTCCCTTTTTGTTGCCTTTTCTTCTTTTTTCTACTTTGGGGCGGGTAGTTTGTGTGTCATAGGGGGGGTGTGTGTTGTGAGGTGGTGTGTTGGTTGTTTTGTTGTTTTTTTTTGTTTTCGTTGTTTTTTTTTCGGGTTGGTAGTGTGTTTTTTTTTGGTTTTGTTTTTTTTTTTTGTTTTTTTTTTTTTTTTTTTTATTGTTTTTTTTTTTGGTTTATTTTAAAAATACAAGCCACTTTTTTTGTTTTTTGGTCTTAGCATTCCTCCATATATTGTGGTTTTCTTTTTTGATTTGTTTTTTTTTTTTTTTTTTTTTTTTTTTTTTTCTTTTTTTTTTTTTTTTAGGTTAATTAATCGAAATTTTCGGTTAATGAGAACCGTTAACCGAACTGACCGAACCAAATCGAACCCGACCGCGGCATTAACCGAATTACCTTTTGAGGTAATTTGATTTTATTAACGAATATTAATGAGAATTTAATTGAATTAATTAATAAAAATAGAATTATATTGTAGATTTTGATACAAATAACAATTAAACATGTTATTAACAAATTAACAAAAACTAATGAACATATTAAAAATTAGCATATACTAATAACATATTGCAAATTAAATATCAGAATTTGTATTTAAATTATTATTAATATTAACCGGTTATTTCTTGTGGTAAAACCGAAATTGACATCCTGGACTTAACCAAACGATTAACCAAATTCGTGAAAACCATAACTGAAAGTCGATACTAAAAACCGATTAGTGTCTTACCGAACCGAATGACCAATTTTGGTCGGTTAATTTGGGTTTCCCGAATTATGCTCAACCCTAGAATAATTATAAAATATCATTTTAGTATTGAATTCGTGAAGAGTAAAGACCGCTAGAACTAGAGGTTGCACGGTGATTCCCTTAATTGCCTCGTGATTAGTGCACAAAAATCTTATGTGACGATCCATCCCTTCTAATATTTATTAGATTATTATTTGTAAAAAAAATTACGTATTTTGTTTTTTCACTAGATCTCTGATTTGAATTTTTTTTTTACAATACTTAAAAAATATGAGTTAAGAATTACAATATTTCACATTTATTTCATTCAAAAAATCCTATGTCGTAAATATTGAATCATAAAGATTCATCACACCACACAAAAAATTCCATTCATTTCTATTGATAGTATGAATTTTTTCAAATAAACACAAAAAAAATCCTATTTCAGAAATAAAAAATTTCAAATCATCATAACATTCAATTTTTTCCGCCGTTTTGTTGTCATCACATTATTTAGGACAAAAGATCACACACAATCTTCAGGATTTGATTTAAAAGAATGAACTTTTTTAGAAACTATATCTTTTTCCTCAATTCAATATCACCTTTAGAAAAAAATTGGATATAAGTCTAAAATCAAACATCGACACTTGCGGAAGAAATATTGTTTAAAAAAATTGAATAAAGTGTCTGCATCTAAAGAAGAGATATACAATTTTTTTTTCTTCCACAAACTAAAAAAAAAAACAGCAAGAAAAAGAAAAAACAAAAAATTAGTATGAATCACAAAAAAAAACAAGACCACGAAGAAAAACAAAAAAATTATATGATCACGAAATAAATCATAGAAAGATCGTATTGTCTTTTTGTTTTCGAACCTCTAACAGCGGATTATGCTTTTTGCAATATTATATTAGCAACATGTCACTTGTCACCCTTTGTCTCTCTCACACAAATGTGATGGCAGCTGCAGCACAACCCCTCCACCTGCGATGTCCGAGTGCATATATATATAGTATATAATACCACCTAAGTCGAACTGGGATTCCCTCATCTCCTTCGTCCACATTAATTAATATTAATAATTAACAATAATTAATTATGATTAAAATCATCATTAAGTGTTTTTGGGATGCCAATCTTTCATCTCAAGACACAAGCCACTCGCAAATCTGAGCTGCCTCTCATTTCTTTATTTTTAAGTTTTAGAACTTGAGTAACCACTTCCCGAGGCAAGTCGGTTGCTTATCAGAATCGGCCCCGGCCCTCCCACAAACTGCGGGGCCCAAACTTCTGGGCCACGTTGCTGAACTGAGAAAACCCTTTCTGCGCCGAAGTTTCTAAGCACGTGAGGGCCTGCGTCCGCCCACTGGGCAACCCGCGGAGAGGCTCCGCTTCGTGGGTGCCGGATGGGCCAACTCGTTTTGGGGCGCTCGGTTAATGGGCCCCCCACTTCTGTGAACGTGGTCATTTTCGAGGAACCCACGGATTATTTAAAAAAAAAAAAGGGCAAAAAACTATTTAAAAAAAAAAAACACGTGAAAAATACAGTAAAAGGGGGTAAAAAAAGTCATGGGCGGGTCTTATTATTACAGCGGAGGTGGCTGATTGTTAGGGATACACGGAATGACACAAAAATGGGCTGTCGGTCCAATTAATTTTAGATTAAGTTATATTAATCCCACTAAGATTTGGTATAATTATGCTCATACTTTCTCTTATTTTTTAAAAATTAGGCCAGCAAACTATTCTAAGTCAAAAGAAGATGCACTAGTTCATTGGATATTTGGATGTCCACCGACTCCATATAGATTAAAAAAGTTTAGAAGGGAAATAATCATGTTGAAAATAATTATTCAAATCATATTAACAATTTTTGATAGTCCTATGTTTGAGGAGCAGCTCCTCCAGTTATATGCAATAATGTCATATGCATTTATTAAAATATTTATCAAAATGTTGTACTTTTATATTTTGTATAAGAAATTAGAAATTTGAACTAGATTACTAAATGGGTATATGATTTAATTTCATCTATGAGAAAGAGAGAGAGAAGAGAGAGAGGTAGGATTATGTACCTATCATTTGTAATTTACTGATCAAATACTTAATAAATTAGTACATATTCTTTAATTTAAATAGATCCATATATAAAATTAATTGCTCAAAATTATAATTGCTCAAATATTTTATCTTATTGATATTAATATAATATTAATTATTCATACGCATGCAATATTTGCATGCTTCGTGACTCTCAAATTCTTTATAATTAAATGTATAAATATAATTATTGTTGTTGTTATATACTTTTATTGAGTGAAGAAACATACAAAATTTTAAAGATTATAAATTTTAAAAATGAAATCAAAAGTAATAAATCAAGCAACGTCCTTCATAACAACATTGAAGAACACACAATGTGAGTGCTTATGATTTGATTCGGTCAAAAGCACTATGCCTATATGAGCAATTTATCAGCTTCATTTTATGTCCAAAGTATAAATAAATAAATAAATAAATAAAAATAAATAAATTGAGCAATAGTTTATTCTTTTACCATAAAAATTTAAGCTAAGTAAATGTTTCAATTTAAAAAAACTTTAATATTATTTATATCACTACATCAATTTGGATATAACCTTGATGGTCAACAACACCTTCCTGCCCTTTAAATCCAAATTATGGCTGCATGCAAGATTAGAAGAGACTTTGGCCATGCCGTGACACCTTGTTTAATGCCATAGCAATAAAATAAGGGCTAAATAATTTTTCTTATTTATCTTGAATAATTTATATGTTTTGTTTGTTATTTATAACTTTATTAAAAAAAAATTATACATTTTATATTCGGTTCGAAGAATGAAATATGTCGAGATAGGCTTAGAATAGAAATTATATTACTATATGGTTTACAGAAATTTTATTCATACAAAAATTTATATTATCGCATGTAGCATGAAATATGATTAAAATTAAAATTTTACAAAAAATATTTTAAAATAGTTATATTATGGATTAAAAAATTCGTTTGTATGATCATTTGTTTATAACAACATACGTTTTTTTTTTTAATAGTATTCCTATATTTTGCCAATTCGACAAATGAAATATAACCTTGGATTAAAATTTTGTTTTATTTGATATATTAATATTACCAATAAAATTAATTAAAAATAAATGCTAGTGTCGTTTTGAAAGTTTTAATATAATTATGCTAAATCTTGAATGTCACGACCTGCTCATTTTTCACATTTTTTTATTTTTTATTTTATTTTATTAATAAAAATCAACATCACACATTTCATATTCCAACTTAGCAAGTCACAATCCACTCGGACCCGTGGATACTAGGGATACATCAGAACATATAGCAGAAGCCTACGCAGCAAAAAGTATAAAATCATATGCATCTCATCATAATGTGCATAACACATATCAGAGTACTACAAACACTATCTCTCAGTGTATACGTTTTAAAAATGAAATCTATGAACAATTCTCACAAAACCTCACTGTCCCTACAAAAAACTTACTCTTAGAAAAGGGCAGCTAACATCACTATATCAGCAGGGCTTTTCCCACTCTCCTATCTGGGGCTCCTGAAAAGTTAATGAAATTTAGGGGTGAGACACCTCTCGGTAAGGGAAATAAACTAATACTGGTGTGTGACAACATGAGTATTCAGTGTTTTACATATACCATACATAACATATTCAATACTGTTTATCAAATCTGGGAAAACATAAGTACATCAGAACATGACAGAACATACTGCATTTCATAAACATATCTTATCTCATATCATAATAATAACATAAAACAACCCTGATAGGTTAGCTGGTTGTTGTCAAGTATTACCCCCACATGACTGGATTGTGTGGCCCGAAGGTGGGACCTGACAATGGTTGGCCAACCACTGCCAAGTCAATAGTCTAGTCTGTAGGTCCGATAGGTCTACCCATATTGGTCCGTACATCAGGGGCGATAACAACATACTTCTTGAAAATAACCACATCGACCATCCAATCTCACACCACTCTATACAGCGGCGTTAACACAAATATCATAATCACGAAGACCATGGACACATAGTAACGGTACCGTGCAAGTGCTAGCCTAGACCAAACCAACCAGATTTTGATATCATATACATATACTGAAACCGTGATACATAAATATCTCATATCATTTATTTTCACATCAATCATATCATTTCACATATATACGTGTATTATGAAAATCATCGGCTTGTACGCCAGTATTACACATTTTATCATAGCTCGGCCCGTACGCCGGCTACACATAGCACAACCCGTACGCTGGTAAATCGTAATCACATAGCACGGCCCGTACGCCGGCAAATCACATCTCATAGCATGACCCGTACGCCGACAAATCACATCACATAGCACGGCCCGTACACCGGCAAATCACATAAAAATCTCGGCTTGTACGCCGGTTTTCCATCATAAAAATCCATATCATCCATATTCTCAGAAAACAGTATATCACAACATTTTAACTCATGCCACACAACAGATTTTTCACATATTCAACATACGATCATTTTCACAGTATTTTGCAAATATAAAACATATACATTTTCCATAAATCAAATGATAAGTATATATATAAGCATTTTCTCAAAAACAGAAACTAGCTTAATTTATCCCCTTACTTGATTCCTGGAAAGCCCCTAATAAAACTGCCCCGCACCCGTAGGGTTCCTAACTCAACACCCTGAAAATGAAAAATCTCAGAATTAAAGTTCAGTATTTCGAAGCATACAATATTTTCCTCAACTGCCAAAAACCCAAATATTGAGTAGAAAGTTTTTTACCCAAAAGAATTCAAGTTTAACACCTGAGGGGTTCCCTAACCAATACCCTGAAATTGAAAACCCCCAGTATTAAATTTCAGTATTTTCATGCGCACAACATTTCTTATAACTAGCGCAAGACCAAATATGGCTTAAAAAGCCTTACCTCAACTTTGGGATGATTTCCAACTAGCTTTCTCCCACGATCCGCTCCAGCAGATTTGGAGAGAACTCTGCCAGGAGCGTCGTGGTGACTTCGGATTGTCGATCCGGCGTAAAAATAGCCCAAAAAAGAAGAGAGAGAGAGAGTGAGCCGAAGGGGAGAGAGAGTGTGTGTTAGCTTCTTAAAGAAGTTTTAAAATTCGGATTTTCATATATATAAAACAGCGGATTTTGTCGATGAACCCGACCTTCGTCGACGAGTCCTTCACAAATTTCGTCAATGAGACCTTGTATTCGTCGACGAAATTCAGGCTGCCTCAGAACCCCTCTCAGTATTTTCTCGTCGACGAGCCCCTGTGTTCGTCGACGAAGTCGACGACCTCCTTCTGTTTCCAATTTCCGTATCCCTTTTCTTATTATTTAAATTTCATTTTAAATTCAGGTCGTTACATAGAATGTAGTTGGAGATCCGAAGAGTCCCACATCATAAAAAAATATCCAAATGTTTTGTTTTGTTTTGAAATTTATGGTAAACAAAACTTTTATAAGATGATTCACATAAAAGTTTGGCTACTAAAGTAACTTCTTTTCGTAAGTTGTATTATATGTAATTAACATGATGTTTTGTTTGTAAAATGGAATGGGATAGAAATATAATAAAATGAAATTTAAGTAAAAAAAAATATAAAAAAATAAATAATAAATTTGATTTCATCTCATTTAGTTTCATTCCATTTTTATGTACCAAATATATGCTAAGAGGATTTGGATCAATATTGAAATGTAAGCATGAAACACCTTTTTAGGAAAGAAAATCAATATTGAAAGTATATATATATATGCTTTGGTAGCATTTAGAATGATTATTTTTAAGGTCTATTGAGTGATCTATTAGGCACAAGTTGGTCAATGAAAAATTTTGTCGAGTACAAGTTCATGCTTTGATTATTGAATTGTCACTGCATCAGTAGATAATTTATTTTGTATTTCTTATCTTAAAACTAGAAAATAACATAGAATACAATTGACAAGTATGTTGAAAATAGTATTAATATCATGCGTGATGGGAAGGAGGTTTTTTCATTCAATACTTGCGATGCACAGCAAGAACAAAGTTATTACTACTTTAACCATCATGTGAAAAAAAACTTTCAATTATTTCATGTTCTCTTATTTTTAGCAAGAGTGCCGCAACGTTGTCAGCAAAAGTTTTTAAAGTAGACTAGATAGTGAATTTGTCAACCGCATTACGAAAATAGGTCAGCTAGCTCATCCAATCCAACAAAACTAGTGCCAATAACATTATTTGATTTTATTGTCACTTTTTTTTAAATCAAATCCAATTTTGACGTTTAATTAGATCAAAACACGGTTCTATTTTTGGTTTAACCATCTTAAAAATAGTAAAAATTATTATATATTGTAATATTGAATCTTAAAGTTTAAATTAATATAATCACAAAATTTAAAGACTCATTGAAGCTTTGTGGAGGAATAAGATGGAAGGGGGTTCCTTAAACTCAGTAGGGGCACCCAAACCCAATCATCATCATCTACAAAATTAAAAAAGAAGTGGGGTGAAAGTGAAGTAAAGTAAATTTAGGTGGAGTGCAAAAGAAGGAATATTTTGGGTGACTTTTAAAATAATAAACAATAATAGTACCAATTGTAAAACAAAATTTAGTCATAAGCTCCATTTTGGAATGCCAAGCAAAGCACACCAGCACCATATATGGTAAAGAATTAGAGATAAGTTTGTTCAACAATTCTTTTCTATTTATATATTTTTATATTTTTCGTTTTATTAAAAAGAAAAAGAGAAAGGTGAGGGGTTGACGTGGCCGTAAGAGCCGAGGCGCTTCCACGTGGCAGTTATCCTTTCAGTGTCTGAGGTGGTGAGCGAGGGGAGGGGTTAAGAAGTGGTCTAACGAGAGCGGAGAGGTTTATGCTTGCCTCGTCCGGTTTTGTGGTCAGCAATATAAGTTGCGGGGGGTTTAAGCACAGTTCGGGTGGTTTTTTGGTGGGGGTTTTGTCCACATCCCAGAAAGAGAGAGAGGTTCCGTTAGCGTTCGAAAAAATTTTGTGGGAGAGAAAATGAGAGAAAATTCTAATTGTTTTTCTGGGAATTGAGTTATAATTCTCTGCCGATTGGATCTTTCCTGGACTTGGGTTGATTTCTCGGATCTTGCGATCATTGCATTCTCAGGAATTCTGCAGTTTCCTCTTGGAAAGTTTAATACGCTGACGGATATACGTAAAAATTCGATCAGGATCACTCGTCAGGAGGTGAGTCTGAAATTGTTCTATCTTAGAGGTGTTTCTTCGATCCGTGCGAGTTTAATTGATCATATTATGGCTGGATTTTCTTTTTCTTTTTCTTTTGCGAGTATTATCCGAATTTTACTTTGAATTTGGTTGAAACAAATTTTTGAATTTTTTAAATAAAAAGTTTAAGAAATTGAATTTCGAGGAATTGTTTTTCACCTGAAACGACAATTGGTGATTGAGATCTGACCGGGTGACGTGAAAGTGATCTGAATTGTTTGAATTCTCGTGATTTATCCTCCTTGGCTGGTTTTGTGATCTAAAACTTGATCGGAGTAAATTCTACAAAATTTCTTAGAGCACTGATGGCACACGGAAATAGTTTCTTCCTGCCAAGTTAGATTCTACTGCTGCGGCGATTTCTAGATTTTGATCCGTTTAATTACCGGGACGATCTTGCGTAAGAAAGAAATTGGAGTTTTGAATATGAGATATTCCAGAAATTGGGGGATTATGACACGAAAATCCTCCTATTTTATTTCCTGCTAGGCTATAGATGACGGAAGTTACTCATTTATCGGAAATCAGACACAGCGTAAATTTTATAGGATTCAAAATTGTTTGGAGCATACCAATTCTATGGAGAAGATTGAGAATATCATTTAGCGGTCTCTACTATAACTCTGGGATCTTCAGATTTTACTCTTAGATAGCATTGTCTTTGCTGGTTGAAAGAAGATGCATGTTCGTGAAAATCATTAGCCCAATAATTTGTTGCTACTGGCAGATCCTAATGTTTGTTACATATCATATTTTTGATAATTTAGGAAGATTAGTTTTTTGTTTATTTAGAATATGTAGTTTCAATGAGATATATCAAGCTAATATACTAAATTCAAATCATATTTTTCTTTTTCTTTTTTTGAAAATAATTTCAGCATTTTAGAGCTGAAAATTTTCTGATTTCTGAGTGGGCACCTATGAACGCAGACTACCATTCTTTGTTCTTTCTCCTTTCGATTTTTAGGGTTCCTACAAGGCTACAATGATTTACCACCCCAAAAGCTATCAATTCATATACATGTACATATCATGCGCCATTATACTACTCTGATTTACATGCCTAATTGTTGTCAAATGTGCTCTTGTAAGTTGCTAATTGTTTATTATTATTATTATTATTTTTTCTGGCAGAACTCTATATGCTCTTGTGACCTGCGATCTTAATTGATTGGCATATGTACATTGCATGGGTTATTTCTTACTGTATAGACAGTGAAGTAGATCTTTTGGTGCTGTTTAGTTGCGTTTGATGAGATTTTACTGGCACATATGCCTGAGATATGGGGTTGAAGAAGGCAATATATTATGGATTCAGTGGCTATAGAGCTCCAACTATACCTAGAGCACCCAGATCAATTCGAGTAAGTGTGAAGTATATGCTACAACAATTTAAAGGTTGCCTGTCATTATATTTTTTTTGTATGCTGAAAAATGTTTGAAACTAATTGATTTTTTGTTACTGAATGCAGAAGAGGGGTTCACAAAAGAAGATAGTTGAGAATACCAAAATCAGTGCATTTGAGCTATTGGCTACTGTAGCTGGGGAGTTGTTGCAGGGGAGTGAAAGTTCTTCTGCTTCCAGTAGTGCAGCTGCTGTAAATGATCAATTTGCCTTTGGTAGGAATGCTGTTAAACAGGAACAGGAAGTTGTAAATAAGCCTGTGAAAACAGAGAGTGTTGACGAGGAAAGCTTCAAAGAGAAAGCTTTTATGTATGGGATTGCCTCACAAGTGTGCAATCGTAGGTATACTTTGAAGGAATTCCCATATGGAAAAAGTGATGCTGTTATGGAGTGTATTTCTGTCATCACTAGCTCCCCTTGTCTAGAGAAAATTAGTGGTGATATGAAGTTGGAAAATGTCCAAGGCAGGAATGCATCAGGGACTGTTCCTAATAACATAGTCAGGGGCTCCCTTTGTCATGGGGAATCTCATGACAGCAACATAGAGTATGGAGTTGAAATACAAGTAGAGAGTGATGGTGAAGAGACTGGAGGTTTGACTGTGGCTAATGCATGCAGTTCACTTCCTACATTGGTCAATTCAGACAGTAATGTGGGGTTGGCCTTTAGCAAGCACCCCATTCCTAGTGCTTCTTTTTCTAGGCATAGGAATGATGTTAACCTAGGTAATAAGGATGATGATGAAAACTTTTCTCGTCGCCATCAGCTTGGCACCAAAATAAAGGCTTTTAAGCCACCACTATGCATTGGTGATCGAAGAATAAGGAAGTTGCTGAAATCCAAATACTGGAAGGTAGCTCCAAAGTTGAAGGATTGTGGAGCTTCAAATGGTGGTAAGCCTGCTGCTTTATTACTTGAGTACAGTATGCCTTATTTTGGCTAGTGTATTGATTGACCTTTCTTTATTCGTCCATGATTTTTGCATTTCAAGATGGGGGAATAAAGTCTGTTTACCGCAAGAGGAAAACCTGTTACACCCACAGAAAATCTCAGGTTGACGGTTATTTAAAGAGGAAGAAGTTGTCTGAACAAAGCTCAATACTGACATCAGATGGGGGATCCAGTGTTGAAAGCTTTGCTAATTCACCTGAGAAGGGCGTGAATGCAGACAATGGTGGCCCAACAGAAATAATTCGAGGAGGTATTTTTTTCATTTATTGTTGCCAATACCTTTTTTTTTTCCTAGTATGTTCAAGATCTATGTATATAGTGCCTTGTAGTTTTTTTGATCACGTCTAACTCTTCTATGCATCAGTTGGGGTATCATCTTCTGTTATGGGCCATCAAGCATCCTTTTGCTCTGGGGAATCGCACGGTACTAGCCTTCAGTGCATTGTTGTACATTTTTGTTTTTACATGATTTTGTTCTCAGATCAAAGAGGTTCTCATACAAATTGTATTTCCTTATTACAGTGAAGTTCAGCATTAAGTCCTTCATGGTACCTGAGCTTCTTATTGAGGTCCCAGAGACTGCTACAGTTGGTTTGCTGAAGGTATGCTGCCTTTTTCATGTTACTGATCAACCAAAAAATGTTGTCTATCTATTTTTTGTTGTGGTAAAGCCAGTCTACATTCTTCATCCTAAAGATTGCAGCAGAGGGGACCAAAAAGTCATTGCATTTTTCTGATTTAGGATTTTGTTTTTGCATATTAATTGAGTTGGATAGGGTTTCGTGATTGGTCTGGATTTTTTCCTTTTTAAGTATTGTTTTGTAATATTCATATCAGCCTTTTTGCTTTTTTTTTTTCCCATTTAATATGGAATGTTTACTGTGCAGGGATTATATTTGGATATGTTTTATTTTCCAAGAGTTGATGGTTACTGACTTTCTAATTGATAAGCTAGAGAACAACAAATATTTATATTTATGCATTACTATACTTTTTTCCTATAGACAACAGTTATGGAAGCAGTAACTGCTATGCTTGGAGGTGGGTTACGCGTAGGAGTACTTCGTAGAGGGAAAAAGATAAGAGATGACGACAGAACCCTACTGCAGACTGGCATTTCTCACAAGGACAATCTGGATGCTTTGGGTTTTGCATTGGAGCCCGGTCATGCCCTAGCTTCCCCGCTTTTATTGCCTGAAGAACCTCCCTTTTCTCCTTCTTGTCATGCACCTCAACTTTTAACCAGGTAATGTAGATGTAATATGTGGACTTGGAAGATGTTTAGCTTTATTGTTTTTGAGCATCAAAAGTCTCTTAAAGTTCTCATGATTAAAAAAAAATTAATTAATTAATTATTCGGTCCACTCAATGGTAAGGGTTTTGCATCGAAACTGAAGGTCAGAGGTTCAAATCACAATAACTGTCTCTCCCCATATGGAGGTAAGAGTTGCAAGACTGCATATGTGTTGCCCTTCTCAGACCTCTGATGGTGTGTACTAAGTATTACATTTCACATATTATTATTTTTTAACTTCTTCACAGTAAGCTTGATATGCTTTGTGTGTATAGACGTTGGGAAGTAAAATTACTTTTCTGTGGCTTAGAATCTACACAGCTTAGGTGTTTTGTCAGAAGGAAAGCCCAGAAATATTACGTAAATTTTATGTGAATCTAAGTGCTCTAGTATATAGTGTTGTCCATTGCTGCCACCTTAGCATTGATTTTACAATGAAAAAATATTGTCAAAGCTTTGTTTATATGGAGGAAGTGACTTTTTCACTTCGAAGTCAATTCAATCAAAGTAGAGTCACATGTATTTTACTTAGATACACAATTGTGTTGCCACTTTGACTAATTATTGAATTCCTTCATTTCCAGCTCCTCAGCCATTCCCATTTCAGATGCACGGCTCTCTGATGTCTCACCAGATCCTCCTTTAGCGAAAACTTTGGGCAACTATGTCGAAAGCAATCATGATTCTCTCCCCTCTCCTAGTAACCTTTTAACAGACAAAACAATGCCAGATTCCAGAGCCCTGGTTGCTGTTCTACCAGTGAATATGGATGCACTAGCTGTGGCTCCATTAAAGCAGAAAACCAGGCGATTGGAACTTTCACAGCGTCGAATAAGGAGACCTTTTTCCGTTCCAGAAGTGGAAGCTCTGGTTCAGGCAGTAGAGGAACTTGGAACTGGAAGGTGTGTATGATGATACTTGCCACTGATTCCACCTGTTCACCCCCCAGAGCTCTCATCCTCTCCCCTCAACAGAAAAGGGCTAATACTTGCTTTAGATTTGGTAAAAAGGAATTTTCATTTTGAGGGGATTTGGAGTTCTAATGATTCTCATTCTATAGGTGGCGAGATGTTAAACTGCGTGCCTTTGAGAATGCCAATCATCGAACTTATGTGGACTTAAAGGTAAGATACGTGTTCAGAACTCTGTGTATGAGCAAATGACCAATCATGTTGGCTTCCAATGCCAGTGGGAAAGCAGAGGAAATGTTTTGTTTCATTTGTTTTGTTTTCCCTTTTATTCAGTCATTCTTATTTTCAGCAAGGCGTATAAATATTTGATTCAACAAAGCTTATTGTAATTTTTTTTTGCATGCGCTGTCATTTTGCATGTGCAGGATAAATGGAAAACATTGGTTCACACAGCCAGAATCTCCCCTCAGCAGAGAAGGGGAGAGCCTGTTCCACAGCAGCTCCTGGACAGGGTATTGGGCGCTCATGCTTACTGGTCTCAACCTCAAGATAAGCAACCTGCGAAGCATCACAGCGGAACGCCAAAAATCACAGGGGCCCAAGCTGGAACAGCTGAGGCTTGAAAGAGGTATCTGCCCATCCTTATGGTGTAAAAAAAAAGTGACAGCAAAGAGAGAATATGTAAAGATGAATGTAATATTTTTACACTCACCGACCAATGATTCGTTGCTGGTTTTCCCGTTGGGAGAGCTCAGCGCTTGTAAATGATTTAACCGAATAAGGGGTATTTCTAACAGAATTCAGTAGGGCTCTTTGCAATTGATTCAATTCTTTTTTAAAGAAAAAAAAGTACACGTTCAAAGTTGAATGAATAGCAGAACAAGGAAATTGATGTAGTTCATTTTTTCAATATAAATAATCTCTGTACTTCTCATTAATCTCTGTACTTTTGGATTTTGCATTCATTCTTCTTCTCTTCTTCACTATTATTGTTGTTATTATTGACCATGAAAAGTGTCTTAATCTTAAATTTCATAAATATATGTGATTTTATGGTAAAATGGATGAAAAAATGCGTTCAAAATATCTAAATCTTGTTCTTCTTGACATGCCCATATGATCAGGTTTCGGGAGTGTTTTACCAAAATATTATTAAAAAAAATCAAAAAACACAAATATGAAGGAAATTTAGAAAATTTACACAAATATATCTAACTAACTTTTCAAAAGTCGGTTTGGGCATTAAAAAAAAAAGTCAGCCACAACTCTTAACTGTCAAAATAAAATAAAATAAAAATTGAGAATCAACTTTTTAAAAGTCGATTTGGGCTTTAAAAAAAAAAAAAAAAGTCAGCTGCAATTCTTGATTGTCAAAATAAAAAATAAAAAATAAAAATTGAGAACCGACTTTTTAAAAGTCACCCCCCCAAAAACCAAATCCCAACCCCCCACCCAAAATCAAATAATAAAATATATATTATTTTTAATTTAAATAATAATAAAATATATATTATTTTTAAAATTTTAAGATTTAAATAAAAAATTGTAAAAAAAAAAGATTTAGTGTCATTTTATATAAAAAATATTTTCTACTTTTTATTTATTTTTCATATGAATTAAAAAAAGAAAATTAATTTTTTAATTTCAAAATATTATATAAAAATGAATACAATAACAAAAAAATTGAAATAATTTACTTTTGAAAATAATAAGACAAAAAGGACATCTTACTTCCTAATTACATAAAAAAATTATTTTAATAAACTAACTTCCATTTTTTTCCCCAAAATAGAAAATTTGTCTCTAATTTTAATTAATTTTTACTTTCCTCGCTATTATACTTTTCTTTCGAACCAAATAGGACCAATGTACTATAATGAAATCTATCATCTCTTCTACCAATACAGCTCGAAGGGGGCTGTATGGGGCAACATCGTTTGAGCTCACTCCATTTCCAAGGACTTCATCAACTAGGTCGCCCACGAATTCCCACTTGGTGAATAGGAAGCAGAGTGGAATTCGTGGCCGTTGGCGTATGAGTTCTGCGTGGGAGGCGCGGAGGTGAGCTGGCATATCCATGTGGCTCCAAATAAATGAGTTTTTTACTTCAAATCCCCCCAATACTGCTCCTGCTTCCCCCCCTAAAAGTGGGAATTATAAATTTTTTTAAATTTAAATAATAATAAAATATATATTATTTTTCAAATTTTAATATTTAAATAAAAAGTTATAAATAAAAAATATATTTTTAAGTGTCATTTAATACAAAAATATTTTTTACATTTTATTTATTATTCAAATGAATTAAAAAAAAGTAAGTTAATTTTTTAATTTCAAAAAATTATATAAAAATGAATACAATAACAAAAAAATTTGAAATAATTTACTTTTGAGAATATTAAGACAAAAAATGACATTTTGTTCCTAATTACATAAAAAAATTATTTAATATATAATTAAGAATGGAAAAATTATTTAACATATTATTTGATGTATATTTTATATAGGCAAAATTTAAAAATGTTTCTTACCTAACCAACTTTTAAAAAGTCAATTTGGATTAAAAAAACAAAACAAAACAAAACAAAAAACTTGTACAAAAATTTAGGCATAAAAAACAATTAGAATGAAATAATGGAATAGAAGAAAAATTTAATGAAATAAAAAAATTATAATATATGTTTCACGTATTCTTTCATCACTGATGTGTCAACCTCGTGCCGCCCGCGCATCATAACTGGGTAAAAATTCATAAATTCTCATTTTTAATTTTCAGAGTATAGTGGAGTAGGTGTTATGCTTTTACCCAATTTATGAAAATTTTGCTTTAGTACAAGTTGGTCATTCTCTTTGCCCAAAGCCATGTGATTTTTTTTTGTTTTTTTAATAATATTTGGAATGGTCAAATGTAGGGGCTGTGGATTGGATTTCTCTATTACAGGAATTGGTAGGTAGGAATGGGCAGCCATCGTGGTTTGGTCTTTGAGGGGTTCAAAGCAGGGTTTACCAATAATTAGGCACGTCCCACCACTCTGACAGGACAGGCAGTCATATCCAATTTTGCCTGTCTGGTTTGAATTTTTTGTGTCGACTGTCAAAATGGTTCTGCCTAGCCGGGAAAGGAGAAACTCCGAAAATGCCTTTCTTTTAGGGGTCTAGGAGTAGGGACATACGTGTTCAAATTTTGAGGATAATTCTTTAATTCATATTTTTGTTTTTCTTTGGAATCACCCCCAAAATATTTATAAGAAATTATCCAACCTATCACTAGGTTTCAATTCTTCTGAAAAAGATTATTCACACTATATTTGAGAGCATGATGGAGTTTAAGTATGGTACTTTTAATTTTTGCATTACTCAAATCTAAAATTTAAGTTTCAAATTCAAAGTGTAGAGTTACATTTAGGAATATGAATTTATTGCATTTAAGAGTATGAATTGTAAGTCTTGAATTTTGAATGTAATATGTGAAATAACTTAATTTAGTTTTGTATCCAATTTTATTAGTATCAGTATAAAGGCTTAAATTCTAAGCTTTAGAACACAAGGTAAGGCCATATGAGAATTTTCTATTTTTAATTATTAAAAAAATCTTAGGAAAAGTTTCAATATTGTAGAAGATTAAGTGATTTCAACTGAAATCACTACTGAAGATCAGGAGAATTGATCATGTTGAATGCAACCAATGATTACCTTTCTCTCTTCAATTCCTTTACATGGTATCAGATTAGCTCCAAAAAACCAACGTCTAAGCCATGTCTTCCTCATCTCCAATTTCCTCTACTACCACCAATAACCAACACTCACAATCTCCCTCTATCATTACTATGTCCAATGTGGTCACTGTCAAACTAAATCTCGATAATTACATTCTTTGGAAAGCACAAATGGTACCTTACTTTCATGATCAAGACCTCTTCGGATACATTGATGGTACCATGCCCAAGCCTCCCCACACCATCTCTGTATCTCATCCTGATAATGGTGTTATATATTAAACACCAAATCTTGCCTACTCTCACTGGATGCACCTAAATAATCTTATTATTAGTACACTAATGTCCTCCCTCACTGAAGGGGTGCTTGCTCAGGTAGTAAATTATACTACTTCCTATGCTATTTGGCATGCACTAGATGAAAATTTCTTCTCAAGGTCTCATGCAAGTAGTGTGCAAATTTGAACACAGCTTGCAATTGCAACAAAAGGCAGCAAGTCTGCCACCAAATATTTTCTTTACATTAAGAAACTCATTGATGAATTAACTGTTACAGGACAACCTATGACTTATGAAGATGTTATCACTTATATGCCAGCAAGAGTATGTCACAAATATGATAGCTTTGTAGCCTCAATTTCTGCTCGCACCGACAAGGTTACAATGGAAGAAATTTGTTCTCTTTTGCTAACAACAAATGCTCATCTTTCTCGACATCAGCTTTCATCTTTAGTTCCACCAATGTCTGTTAATGTTGCACAAAGATAATATCAACACTCTACAAATCGAGGAAGAGGTGGTCCTCAAGGGAGGGGGTGTGGAAATCATGGTGATTTCAATAACACTTCTCGTAACACTAATAAGAACTACTTAATATGTTAGGTTCGTAATAAACCAGGCCACTTGGCATGTAAATGCTATCATTGTTTTGATCTTTCTTATCAGGACTCAAAACTAGAAAATAAACAAGCCATGGTCGCTGCTCCTGCTAGAAATTGGGAAGCTAAATGACATGCAGATACCGGTGCAATACACCATATGACCAATGATCTCAACAATCTGAACCTTAGAAATGATGACTATGTTGGTACAGATCATGTTCAAGTCGGAAATGGCCAAGGTTTGCAAATCTCTAAAACTGGTTCCACTAAACTTTCCACTGCCAAATCTACCTTTGTTCTTAATCAACTTCTTCTTGTCCAGAAATTCAAAAGAATTTGTTATCTGTTAAAAAATTTTGTGTTGACAACCATGTTTATTTCGAATTTCATGACCAATTCTTTCTTGTGAAGGATCATCAAGGACATCTTAGTGATGGACTCCATCAATTTACATCCAAATCACACTGTCCACAGGTTCTCTCGATTGTATGTGTCTCTCTTCGTGAATGGCATCGTCGACTTGGACATGCATTCACATCCGCTGTCAACAAAGTTCTTTTTGTAGAAAATCAAGTGATTTTAAATGAAATCACTACTGAAGATCAGGAGAATTGATCTTGCTAAATGCGATTAATGACTATCGAAATACTTGCTGAAGTTTAGAGACAAGGAGATATGATTCTGAGGACTTCAAACTTGAATTTGAATATGAATTTGATTCCCATCAGTTTTGCAATCTCATAGCAGTGATTCAAGTCTTGTGACAAACAGTCATCCCATGACAACAAGATCAAAGAACAATATTCACAAACCTCACAAGCAATCAGATGACTATGTTAGGCATCCACTACCTCGAGCATTGCTAGTCGAAAGATCCATCACAATTGTAGAACCGATCTCTTATACTGAAGCATCAAAATTAATTTTTTGGCGAGAAGCTATGAACAAAGAATTTAATGCATTGCTGCGAAATGGTACTTGTTACTTAGTTCCACACTCAATAAGTACAAATATTGTGGGATGTCGTTGGGTTTACTGAATTAAAAGAAAAGCTGATGGGACTATTGAGCGTCACAAAGTTCGACTAGTCGCCAAAGGCTTCCATCAACAAGAAGGAATTGATTTTTTAGAAACATTCAGCCTAGTTATTAAGCATGCCACAATTATATTGGTTCTTTCTATTGCAGTTTCTCATGATTGGCCCATTCACCAAATTGACGTGCATAATGCATTTTTGCACAATGATCTTCAAGAAGAAGTTGTTATGACTCAACCACAAGGTTACATTCATCCTCAACTTCCCAGTCATGCCTGTAAGTTACATAAATCATTATATGGTCTACGATAAGCTCCCTGAGCTTGGTTTTCTAAACTTTTAAACAAGCTAAAGTCATTACACTTCCATAAAAGCAAATATGATACTTCATTATTTGCTCTTACAACAAAAATAGCAACTGTTTATGTTTTAATATATGTGGATGACATAATAATCACTGGATTAAGTTTAGCTACCACTAACCGAGTAATTCATTGCTTAAAAGAAGCATTTTCTATTAAAGACTTGGGCCCTCTTAACTTTTTTCTTGGTATAGAAGCACTTAGATGCAGTGAAGGTATTTATCTTACTTAGCGCAAATATATAATGGATTTTCTACAAAAAAGCAACATGGATCAGGAAAAACTATGTAGTAGCCCAATGGTTTCCATTTGCAATCTGTTAACTTTTTGAGTTCGATCCCTATTTTGATGCTGATAAAGTATAAGTATCTTATGTGTGCATTTTGTATGTGAACAGACCTACATGTCTGCGCAGATATAAGATACAGGAGAAATGGAAGCCAAGACAGATCTTCAAGCCTACATACAACTTGGCGCATTCCATAAAAAGAAGAGCAAAAGAAGAAGACATTTATTTCTTGTTGTATAGCATTTAATTTTTATATATTTGGTCTGTAATAATGCATGCATCTGCATGATATGTTTTGAATGCTCAGAAAGCCCATAGACTGACCATAGAGACCGAACGTATCTTAGGGCACCCTTCGGTCGACCGACGTCGGGTTTTTGGCCTTAGATAGACCTTAAGTTCCCACACATTGTGCACAAAGTCCCCTATATCACTCTTCATATCAGGGGAGTTAATTTTGGCTAAAATGGACTTAATTGAAAATGATGAGTGTGTTCGGGCAACCGAACCCATTACGTTTAAAATACTTCAAGCGACCGAACCCTGGACAGGTCAAAAGTTTGACTTGGTTCAGGTGATCAAATCTCTGTCAGTATACTTTTCACCTTCCCGGGGCACCCGAACTCTGTGTTCAAGATGGCCTCGGGAGACCAAACTTTGCACTGGGCACCCGAACACTGCGCAAATGTTTCTGACTTTGGTTTAGCCAATTGAACCTAGACTCGGGCGACCGAACTCTTTAAAATACCTTTTTTAGCTGAGTCTGTTCGGGCAACCGAACCTTAGGTTGGGCACCCAAATCGCACGGGTTAATTTATTTTTACCGAGATTATTTTAATTAAATATCATTAATCTTTTTCTAAAATGACCTAGGTATCCCCAACGATCATAATTTTCAGAAAATCTATAAATACCCTCTCATTTGCTTTGATTAACAACTTTGATTAATTCCAAATCTCTCTAACCCTTTGTTAATCAAAGTTCCCCAAAAATATCTTTTATTGTCTAAATCATTCTTTTGGGGCAAAATATTTTAAGCAAATCTCTCCAACTCTCTTCACTTGTTTTATCTCAAAATCATTTTTAAAGAGAGTATTTTATTTTGGGCATTTTATTTGTATGCATATACTCTCACTTGTTCTTTATTTGTGAAAATCTTTTTAAGAGTATAGCTTAGGTTTTTCTCTCAGTTATTTCTTTGGTAAATATTTTTGGGAGAAAAATTATTTATTGCACAAATTCTTTTGGGCTTAAAATTCTCAATTTCTCCAAACATTATTTATTTGCAAAATATTTATAGGAAAACATAATACTCATATTTTCACACATTCTATTTGTGCACCGATTATTTAGAAACACACCCTTTACTCTACTGAGCATTATTGCATATCGTAAAAGAGTGCATATTTTATGAGTTTAAGTATGTACATCTCTGCTTGTATTTCAAAAGCATATTTCATATTCAAAATGTTTTTATGTGACGGTTGGGTTCAACCTGTTAATTGAACTGGGGAGTCTCAGCCCCGTAAATGAGATCGGTTCGGTTCAGCCCGGAATTGAACTGGGGAGTCTCAGCCCCGCAAGTGAGACTAGTTTGGGTCAGCCTAGTAATTGAGCTGAGATTTTCCTCACCCCATAATGAGAGGATGTTAAAGGCTTTTGCTCTGCCCGTTTAAGTGAGCAGGTATAGTGAAATCCTTGGGGGTAAGCCCAAGGCGGGGATGTAGACTGGTTTGGCTGAACCTCGATAACAAATCTGGTGTCGCTCTTTCTATCTTATTTAAATCCCTGCACTTTCCCTTAATTATTCTCATGCACACATTTAATTTAAATAAGATATTGCACACGTGTATATTTCCTTTTATTGTTAAAATCATTTTACACACACGTGTATATGTTGAATGAGATATGATACGTGGTGAATCGGCATAATTGTTTAAATTAGCGAAAAATGTTTTAAAACAAAATTCACCCCCTTCTTGGGATCACACCAATTCCAACAATCTCACTTCAACAGAGGGCAAATCGTGTGTTGATGCTAGCCTTTACACAAGTATTGTTAGCAGCATACAATACCTTGCATATACACAACCTGATTTGGATTTTGTAGTCCACAAAGTCAGTAAGTTTATGCATAATCCTCTTGAATCACACTGGCAAGCCGTAAAACGAATACTTCGCTATCTTAAATATTCAGTTTCA
The DNA here is from genome assembly GCF_029873635.1 of Malania oleifera. Lineage (NCBI taxonomy): Eukaryota > Viridiplantae > Streptophyta > Magnoliopsida > Santalales > Ximeniaceae > Malania > Malania oleifera. Next base: position 8,664,331 of record NC_080426.1, on the reverse strand, counting down.
ACAGACTTGCTAATATCTAAAGCTATAGACTTCAAACTTCATGCATTCTTAAACTCCGATTAGGTAGCAAATAGGGATGATAGAAGATTTGTGGGTGCTTATTGTATTTATCAGAGGCCTAACTTGATCTCTTGGAGCTGTAAACAGCAGCCAACAATGGCTCGTAGTAGGATTAAGGCTGTAAATACTGTAGTTGTTGGCTTGTTGAGTCCGATCCCTATTTTGATGTTGACAAAGCACAAGTTACTTATGTGTGTTTTTAAGTGCTTGAGCAGGTTTTAATTCAACACACACACATAAGGAGATTGGAAATGGAAGCCTTGAAGGATGTAAAGACTATACACTTAGGCGCACTCCATGATGTCAGAAGAGCGAAGAAGACATATTTGATTTAATTTGTATATGCATTTAGGTTTTTATATTTTGGTCTGTAATAAATGCATACATCCTGCATGATATGACTTAATGCTCAGATAGGTCATTGACAAACATTAGGACGAAGGTTGATCGACGTTGGGTTTTTGGGCTTAATTAAAAAGCCTAGGCCATACAATGACAATAGGAATCATGACCCTTATACTTGAATGGCACATGCTTTTTCGCCAGGGTTGAAATTGCACAAGAGACCAAACAGGACATAAAGGTCATTTTTGTGATGTTTCGGGCCACCAAACCTTATAAAATGCCTCAGTCATCCGAACTGGCTAGAGGTTAACAGTTGACCATGCCTCGGGCGATCGAACAAAAATGAACATATCTTCCACGGTTGACTAAACCCTGGCTTTCAAGCGACCGAACTTGTAGTTCAAAAAGGCCCCGGGTGACCGAACCTTATGAACTGGTAGACAGAACCATGCACTGGGCGCCTGAACCTACGAAGGTTTGGGAAATTGCCTTGTCCTAGCCAACCGGTTCTCCCCACAGCAAACCGAACTCAATTTTGGCTATGAGTTTGTTCGGGCGACCAACCTTATGAACCAGGTGACCAAACCTCTCGGGTTGCGGCATTTTTAAATGCTAAAACGGGTTTAAAAATTAATTAAACTTTTCTAATAATACCTAGCATGTCCCGAACGATAAAAAATCTCCCAGTCTCTATATATACCCCTTTCATAACTTAGATTAGAAACTTTGATTAGTTCCAAAATTCTCTCAAATAATTTTCGAATCAAAGTTCCCCCATTTGAACTTCTATTTTAAAAATTCTTTTTGGAGTCAAATTTTTATACTCTCTAACTCTCTTTCACTTACCCTTTTGAAAATCCTTGGAAGAGAGTATATTTTCATTTGGGCATTTATTTTTGATTGTTTTATTGCACAAATCCATATTTGAACTAAAACTTCAAAATCTCTTATACTCTATTCTGAAAAATAATTTTCAGAGATTTCATTTGTGGATCTGAAGATCTTTGAAGTTCATCATTGCATACTTCATTTGTTTTTCAAAGATCATATCTGTGCGTAAACATTTTTTGAAAAACCAAAATCCTAGGTTCTCCTATGTTTCATTGAAAAATATTTATGGGAGAAACTTTATTAGGGTTTAAATCTTTGAATGGTTTTATTATTATTATTATTATTATTATTATTATTATTATTATTATTATTATTATTATTATTATTATTATTATTATATATCATTCCTTCAAAGATTGAAAATATTATCTTGAGAAAATTATGTGAAAAATACACCCTTACTCCACTGAGCATCATTTTATATCATTGGAGTGCGCATTTTAGATTTTTAATGTTGTATATTTTTGCTTGTATTCGAAAGCATATTTATATGTACAAAAGTGGTTTTTATTGTATCGGTTGGGTTTAGCTCGTAATTGAACTGGGGAGTCTCAGCCCCGTAAGTGAGACCGGTTGAGTTCAGCCCGAAAATTGAACTGGGGAGTCTCCATCCCGTAAGGGAGAGAAGTTGGACTCAGCCTTATAATTGAGCTGAGATTTATCTCGCCTCGTAAGGAGAGGTTGTAACAGTTTCTGTTCCATCTGTTTAAGTGAACATGGATAGTATGCAATCCTTGGGGGGTATGCCCAAGGCGGGGACGTAGGCTGGATTGGCTGAACCTCAATAACAAATACCGTGTGTTTCTCTCTCCTTATATCATTTTATTTTTGCACTTTAATTTCCATATGTGTATGTTTGTTCATTTACAGTTATAATTATTTGCATGCACACATTCAATTTAAATGAGATTTACAGCACTCGTGTATATATGTATTCATTGTTCAATTTTTTTACATACATGTGTATATTTTGAATGAGATATGATATGTGGTGAATCAGTGTAAATGTTTAATTTAGTCAAAATACTTTTAAAACCCAATTCACCCCTCCTCTTGGGATCACACCAATTCCAAGAGTAGCCAAGCTAATGTGGATCAAGTCAGTTCTAACTGAACTCGAAATTTCTATTCGACTATCACTTGTTCTTTGGTGCGACAACATTGGTGCCACCTATCTCACATCCAATCTTGTGTTTCATGCAAGAACAAAACACATAGAGATCAACTTTCATTTTGTTTGAGATAAAGTCCATTGCAAACAATTAATAGTTTAGTTCATCTCTAGTCGTGATCAGTTAGCAAATGCACTAACTAAACCATTACCACCAAAAAGTTCTGAGATGTTCAATCCAATCTAAATGTTCGTGATCTCCCCTTCATATTAAGAGGGTGTGTAGAAGATCAAGTAATTTAAATTGAAATCACTGTTGAAGATCAGGAGAATTGATCCTATTGAATTCAGTTTGTTAAACGTCCTAGCCCGAGAGTATAGAGTCAAAGGGGGGTGAGTGGACTCTTTTCGCATTTTTGAAAATTTCTCTACAAAACAAAAATCCTTGGTAAAAATCAAGCAATTATATCACAATATATGGAATGTAAATCATGCACAAGACAAATAATAAAGAGTATAAGGAGAGAAAGCTTAGCATCAGAGTTTTAACATGGTTTGGCACCAAGCCTACGTCCACGCCTTAGCACCAAGCTAAGGATTCCACAATCCACTACAAAACTCCTTCACCGACGAAGCAAACCTTACAACTTGGGTATCAAACCCTACACTCGGAAACAAATCCTTACCGCACTCACTAAGAGCCACAAGGATCACCAAGATGCCTTGCAAGTTCAGTTCACAAAGAACCTTTACCAAACTTGGTTCACAAAGAACCTTACAAGAAAATGCTTTACAAGATGATGCTCCTCAAATGAGCTGATTGCAAATACAAAACAAACCTCACATTTAATCTCTCAAGTAATGATTCACACGAGATAAATGAACAAGAGAGAATTGAACACTTTGAAATGAATAACCAAGACGCAAAGTGCTTAGGTTTTGGATTGAAATATATTTTTCACTATATGCTTGTAATAATGATCAAAACTATGCTAAACAAGTCTATGGACTTGTATTTATATCCCAAAACCCTTACTAGTCGTTATTGGACCATTAGGAGTAAGTCCCAAAAGATACTAGCCATTTTCTAGCCGTTATTGCGCTATTCATGAGGCGTCTCATCGACTAGTGACCCCCACTCGTCAACTAGTGGCACTCTACCAGCAATTGTAAACATTCTACCTGGAATCATCAATGAGTTGCCCTCACTCGTCAACGAGTGCTCAAAGTCAGAAAAAGTTATCAACATGAAAGTTGTGGAATTTTTTCTTAGCTTTCCATAGACACTAAGATTGTCCCTTTTAGACTTTTTTAGAAAAAGTTATGCCCCAAATACCGAAAGGTATTCATGAAATTTGATAGGTGCATAACTGAAATTGCATTAGTCGATGAATCCATGTGATTAGTCGACAAGTCTCCTTTTTTTTTTTTTTTCTTAATAATGAGCTTTTTAATGACTTTAGACTAATCTTGGACAAAAGTAAATTAAAATATTAAGTCTAATAAAGATTAATACTTGTCCAAATGAGTTTCCCTTTGAGTATAAGATATCTTGATAATGAAAACACATTGAAAGCTTATTTTGATATCTTATATGCTTATATGTCCTTTTATAAAAATATGCTTGACTTTCTTGAGGCTTTAGGACATAAAGCTCGTTTTGACACAATCGGGACAAAGTATGAAAATGTTCATAAAACTAAAATGTTGAAACTTGTCCCTTTGAAAACATATTTTGAGTTTAGAATTCTTTTGACAAACTCTTTGATTTTAACTTTAAAAACTATTAAAGTTGAGTTTGTGACTTTAGGTGAAATCCTATAAATTTATGTATCCTAGTATGCATGTGCATTTGCTCAACTCTCACTTAGAAATCATGCAAGAAACAAAACCGCAAGAGTTACAACATGAATTACCTCAAACACACCCCATTACAAATAAACAATTTTACATTAAGCTTCCTTGGGTGTTTGAGTCCTTCCGAGTGCGTGTCCTTTTTTATCTTTCCTTCTCAACGTTTGCTCGGTCTCATCTTTGCATTTGATCCAGTACTTCGTGTATTTGCCACTAGAACCTGTACTAAATATGATCTCCAAAGATGGAAGGAACAACATATAGGTTAATATCATCAAAACATATTAAATGTGATTATATAGCCCCCAAGGCTAACACAATCAATGACTACCGAAATATTTGTTGAAGTTTAGGGATGATGAAATATGATTATGAGGACTTCAAACTTGAATTTGAATATTAGGAAATTAGTTGTAAATTTGTCTATATATATAGCATGTATGCTACAAGCCTTTGAGGTGTCAATAAGTTTAATGTTGATTTGTTTGCTATTTCAAAACCTTTTACGGCTGAGGAACAGATGGTAATGCTGGGTAATTTTTCGAATTATCACCATTTTATATCTAATGAAAATCAGGGTGGTAAATTGTGGCTATTTTGGAAGGATATGAATGCCTTTGAGGTGATTTCAATCACGACTCAGATGATCTCTGGGTAGTTCTTCAAGAACGGCCAAAGGATTTTGGTGAGTTTTGTCTATGCCAAATGTTCTTATGTTGAAAGAATGGAATTATGGTGGCAAATGGAGGCGTGCCAATCGGATTTCCTTTGTGTAGTGCCCCGGTCCTTTATACGAACCCAGAGTGCTACTACATATACTCTATTATACCTGTATCTGATAAGCATATATAAACAACCCGCCCTAAACAGGGACAAACAAGTGTATCTCATACATATCTGTATTCATGCATAGCGGAAAACATAAACATTCTCATTCGGGGTTCTATTAGACATATACTAGAGTTCTATCTATATTCCTCAGTACAAAAGATTCATGTTTAAAACATAAACATAATACACCCTCTTATATTCTACCAGGCTAACAACCCAGTACTGATACAAAAACTTACGTTTACTAAAAAGACTATATGTGCCAAAGTCCCTCTAGAAGAACTAGGACCGACATCCTGTAGGACCTGAAACAAAGGTTGTAAGATTGGGGTGAGACACTTCTCAGTAAGGTGGGAGATATTACATCAGCACGTGACTACATGAGTTTATTCCAATTAGAAACAGTTGCACAGTATCACATTCACAGTACAATACTACAAAAGATATATAAACATAATACAACATCATCACAAATGAGAGTCCTTGAGTTTAGGATAGGGTACAGGCCCATATACTATACGATTCCCTCCACACGGTACTCACCCCTGTGACTTTGCCCATTTCAGTTTTTAAATCATGTATATGAAAATTTAGGACAATGACCAGCTTTAGAACTTTCAGAAGTATGCCTAATTACCCCGTGGCATGGGTTGTGCACCGATAACTCTGATAGGGCCCTGTTCGTGCAGGCATCGTCAAACATCACGGATATAGTCCGGCTGCCCCACCTGGTCTATTATTTCACTAGTGGCCCCATGCACTCCTGCAAGGCAACTATCTTGATACCCACACTAATTCACATGTGTGGTTGCATGGTACCTCAGTCAGAAATGGAACAGTGCCTCAAGCTATTTAAAGCCTCAGATAATCTGGAGTGTTTTTCAACTCCTTCGGAGTGTCTTTTAACTCCTTCGGAGTGTCTTTCAACTCCTTTAGAAAAAAGTTGTGGTCCGAATCAATCATATATATAATTTACAATAAAACATAACAACCTGTGCAATTCCATTATTTTCACAATCGTAATCATGCAATCTTCCATGCATTCATTCTTTCTATCAGACAATGGTGTTAACCAACACAAATGCTCTCGGTTCAACCCTTTTTACATCATAAAGCTCAGTGATTAACCGGCACTTGTTTTCACCATTTTCAAATAACATAATGGAATTTCAATTTTCACAGTTCATTTACCAATATATAGATCAGTATGTTCCATTTCATATCATATGTCATGTTCGTTTCGTCAAAATTTGCTATAAATAGTGTATAACTCGAAAAATACCATTTGGACCGCAAACATGGGTATCAAGCAGTTCCTACTTTTGTTTTTAAACTGTTAAAGTAGTTTTGGAAAGGTTGGAGTTCATATGCCAAAACCCTTATTTTTTGCCAAAAATCGTAAAATCGTAAGAAACAACATTTATACTTGATAAAATTTTGCAGATAAGCATTCAAAATGTACATAAAGGCATAAGCCATCTTTCTAGCCGTTCAGTTTTCTAAAAATACTGATGTAAAAAAATCCCCTTACCTTAATCCCGAAAATAACAATATGAGCAAATCGATCTAAAATAACGACCCGGGATCCCCAAAACCTAAAAACCGAAGAGCAATACTTCACTATAATCTCGACTACTACATAACTATCGAATCAGAAATGAAATTAGATCCTTACCTTGATTTTTGGGAAAAACCCGAAAATCCTCAGATCGAAAATCTGATCCGCTATAACTATAGAAATTCTCCTCCTAGTCCACGTAGTGATGTCGGATTGTTGATTCCGGCGACAAATGGCATGGAATCCTAGAGAGAGGGAGTGTTGGTTCGTGTTCTAGAGAGAGAGAGAGAGAGAAAATTGAGTTTCTTCCTCATTAAGCAATCGAATGATATTTATTAACAAGGTTGACCTGGCCAGACTCATTGACGAGCCGAAGAAGGTCACTCGTGGCCAAGAAGGTGACCTCGTCGAAGAGCCTGAGTTTTTAAAATCCCTTGGTATCTCCTCGTTGACGAGCCCCGGCGTCTCGTCGTCAAGCCATAGAAGAGACTTCGTCGACAAGAAATGGATCCTCGTCGACGAGCTTTGCTATTTTATCCTTTTTAATTTCCCTTCTCTTTTCTTTATTTATTTTCCGGATTCAGGTCCCTACACCTTGGTTGGTCTTGGGTGATTTTAATGTTATTCGAACGAATGCGGAAAGAATTGGTAGAAATCCAAGACCACTCTTACCTATGATGGAGTTTAATGATTATTTACATCATTGTGGTCTTTTTGATTTACCAAACACGGGCTCTCATATGTCATGGTGCCATGGCCACAAAGGGGTGGCTTGTAGTTGGGCCAAGCTTAATCGACTTCTTATTAATAATGCTTTTTCCAAGCTATATGGTTTGGTTAAATTCAAATATCTGAGTTGGAAGTCCTCAGATCATAGTCCTATGGTGGTGTATACGAATAAGTCATTCTCTTTGTATGGCCCTACCCCATTTCGGTTCCTTAATATATGGAGTTCACATGATTTGTTTTTTTCGTGCACTAAAGATGCCTAGATCAGGAATGACTCGACCTCGAGTCTTTTGAAACTTGCTAGTCATCTTAAGAGAACTAAAATTGCTTTACGTGCATGGAATAAAAATGTCTTTGGGAGAGTGGGAGAAAACCTACAAGCTTTCAAGGAAAGGATAGAATCTCTAGAAAATCAACTGCAATTAGGTTTTTCTGAGGAGGTCGAAGCCGATTACTTGACTACTAAGTTGGAGATTCAGGTGTGGGAGATTGGGGAAGCATCTCGCTTAGGACAAATTGCAAAAAAAAAAAAAAAAGGTTGATTGAGGGGGATTAAAACTTTAAATTCTTGCATTCAGTTATCAATCAGAGGCGGAATAAGGGTTGTATAGACCGTATGGTTCTGAATGACAGGAGGATTTTGGATGGTGCAAAAGGAATACATAATGAAGCCATTGCTTTTTTTTTTTTTTTTTTAGAATTTTCTCTCAGAGGCTTCAATGGTTGAACCTTGTGATATCTCTGTGTTAATTCAAAGGTAGATTTCAGATGCGGATCTCTGCACCGATCGGACGGAAGAAGAAGTTAAAAGAGTGGTGTTCTCTATTCCCAAAGAAAGCAGTCCGGGACCAGATGAGTTTGGCTCTAAATTTTATATTTCTTGTTGGGACATTGTTAACAAAGATGTCTTGGATGCAACAAAGAATTTTTTTCAGGGCATTCCTCTTTCCAATTCTGTTCCTCTTAGTTTATTATTTTAATTCCGAAGGTGGACAATCCTTCTAGTTTTGATAAATTCCGGCCTATTAGTTTATGCTCTATGGCTTACAAAATTTTTTTCCAAGATTATTATTTTTAGGTTAACTGAGATTGTTGATAAGTTGGTCTCCCATAAGGAAGTTGCTTTTATTTTCATGCGTAGTATTTTGAGAATATTACGCTTGCATAGGAAATGATTCATTCTTTGCACAAAAAAATGGCTGGCGGCAATGTGATGGTAAAACTGGATATGGCTAAGGCTTATGATAGAGTGAATTGGAATTTTCTTCTAGAGGTTCTTAAGGCTTTTGGTTTCTTTGAGAGGTTTTGCAAGCTTATAAAAAAACGTGTGGAGTTCTTGTGGTTTTTCGTTATGATGAACGGTACTTTTAAAGGGTTGTTTCAATCGACTAGAGGCTCTAGGCAAGAATATCCACTTTCTCATTGTTTTTTCATCATAATGGAGAAAGTTTTGACACGATAGCTTAGGAAAAACTATGAGACAGGTCGTATTGGACAGTTTAATCATCCGATTGGAGTTTTTTTGGTTTTGCTTTTATTTTTGCAAATGGTGGGAAAAAGGTCTATTAGAAATTTGGTTTACACTATGAAGATGTATGAGAAGTGGTTTGGTCAAAAAGTCAACAAGACAAAGTCTGCGTTATTCCTTTCGAAATACATTACTCCTGCTCAGAAACGTGGGTTATTAAGAATCACGGGTTTTATGGAAGGTAAATTCCCAGTTACATATTTGGGTGTGCCTTTGATTTCTGGAAAATTGTCTTCTAGGATCTTGGAGCCTCTTGTGGAGAAGATTAGGAAGAAAATTGCAGGGTGAAAATTTAAGTTGCTCTCGCAAGGTGGAAGATTGATTTTATTAAGACATGTGTTGTCTAGCATGCCGATTCATTTGATGTCGGTTATTAATGTTTCACAGGTCACATTTTCTCCCATGAACTCTTTTCTTGCTAATTTTTTATGGGGAGAGGTGAAAGGTAAAAGGAAGATTCATTGGCGCTCTTGGGAGAAAATTTGTAAACTCACCTCTGAAGGGTGTATGGGCTTAAGAGATCTTAAAGAAGTCCAAAAATCGCTTCTCATAAAATTTTCCTTCAGATTGCTCACTTCTAACAATCTATGGTTAGGTTTTTTTAGGACTAAATATTGTAGAAATGATCATTTATTAATAAGGAAGGGGAGACCAAATGATTCTCGGTTCTGGAAATCAGTGATGGCCACTATTCTGGAAGTTATGGATAATGTTAAAATTTTGGTGAGAGGTGGGAATTCTTTTTTTTGGTTTGATAAGTGGCTTACATTAAGCCCGTTAGCGGTGCCCATTGAGGATATTTCGAACAAGAAGCTGTGTATTAAGGATTGCTGGCTGAATAACAACTGGAACTCTGATTTATTAATGGAATTAGTTGGGGCCAATAGAACAATGGAAAACTTGCATAATGTGCCACCTAGTAAAAGTGGTAAGGATATATTCATCTAGAAGCCTGCCCCTAACGACAATTTCTCTACAAAAACTGCATGGGAGACAGTGAGGAGCAGAAGTGATAATTTTGAGTACAATGAGTGGTTTTGGTATTTTATATTGCTTAAAGGAATCTCAATGTGTTTATGGAAAGCCTGGTTTAGATGCTTGACAGTAAATGATAGAATTCAGGCAAAAGGAATATCAATGGTTTCGGCTTGTGATTGCTGCGTGCAGAGAATCTGGGAAAACACTGATCACATTCTTTCTTTAGGTAAGGTGGCTTCAGAGGTTTGGCATCGGGCTAGTGTAGTGTTGGGGATTCCTTTCCAACAGTTCCTTCCGTGGAAAAATAGAATTGCAAACTGGTTTCACTATGCTCGAAAATCATCTATTAAAGGTATTTTAATCGGTCTGATTCCATGTTTGATTACGTGGTGTCTCTAGAATCGAAGATGCAAAGCGAGAATGGAAGGAGTTTACCAAAGTGCGGATCAGACGTGGAGAAGTGTTCGATACTGGGTTAGTTCTTTAGTTGAGAGCTCTAATTCTTTACGAAAATTGAAGATATCAGACATTACAATTTTGAAAGACTTTCAAATTCAGCATCAGGGAGTTTGTGTCAGGCTTAGGAAAATTATCTCATGGGTTAAACCCCCAGCAGTGTGGATAAAACTTAATTGTGATAGAAGCTGTGGGGGCAATCCGGGTACTTCAGAAGGTGGAGGAATTATTCGAGAATGCCATGGCATAGTGAAAGTGATTTTTTCAAACTATTTTGGCAATGGTACGAACAATAGTGGGGAATTAAAAGCAATCTTGGAAGGAATTCGTTTATGCAAACGACTTCATTATTTTAATGTGATTATTGAAAGTAACTCGAGAATTGTTGTTGATTGGTTTTGGAAAGGTAAATGTACCTTGTGGTATCTTTGGGATTTTTCGGAGGACCTTGTGGCGGAGCTAAGAGTGAACTTCATGGTGATCCATAAATATAGGGAAGACAATAATGCAGCTGATTTTTTGGCTAAAGAAGGAGAAATAGGAAACAATGTTGAAATTAAGAATAGCTTCCCAAGAGGGGGGGTGAATTGGCTTTTTAAAACTTTCTCTTTAGTTCTTTTAAAGTCCTTAAATTCTTTTAATATTTAACCAATTCTTTGACTTGTTTAATTATTTTGCAAATCAAACAAGAACTTGATTTCTTTTGAACAATCAATCAATCAATCAACAACACAATTAAACACAGTTAAACATTCAATCTTCAACCACACTTTGAAAGTAAAAACAATCAAACAATTAATTACAATTTCCAAACCAACACAACCACAATTTATTTACCAAATATAAGTTCACTGCAGCACTATTAAATTGATGAAATCATTCAAGATTTAAAACTTTTGGAATATAAAACAAATCTTTATACCATCCAATCACAATCAATATAATATATGTAACTTTCAACTTTTGATGTTTTCAGCTCTGTAGTGAATGTGAGTTTTGAACAAAGCCCTGTATATATGAAATTTCTTCTTCAATATGATGTTCAATATAAAATTCAATTACTTTTTCCAAACTTCAAAATTCAAATAAACTCTTAAGTTAATTTATCTTTGGGATGTTTAGCCAAGTAACATACTCCCGTATGGTTTCTGCAAAGAATGGTTCAACCAATGTACTCCCTTTCAGTTTCCGCAACCCAAATCAAAATCAAACTTTAAGGTGAAACCGAACCCAAATCAAAATCAAACTTTAAGGTTTACTTAATTTCCAAATATACGTAGTTTATATGATTTTAAATTTAAACTATCCACGTAATTTAAATATGTAATGAAAATAAAGAATAGGGAAAGAGAGAGTGAGACCGAGATTGTTAAGAGGTTTGGCTTATACCCAGCCTACGTCCTCACTTTTGGTAAATCACCAAAGGATTCACTAAATATGTTCCTTTAATGAGTGAAACAATACCTTTACAACACTTATTGGGTAAGGCTAGAGCCCGCCTTTGCCAAACGATATCCCCTCGTCCGGTCACTCCTTAACTAAGTTAAAGCCCGCCTCTCTAAGCAATATCCCCTTACTTAGCCAACGATCCAAACAATACTTAGAATCATCAATCTACAAGAAATAAATCAAATAGATGCGTACAAAGAACTTGCTCCTTAAAGAGCTGGTTAGTACAACAATTACAGCACAACTAATATTGTCACGCTTCGAATCCGCAGATGGGTCCCAAGTGTGAATAAAGTAACCTAACCTGTCTCTATATCAATTAAAAACATACATGATACCACATACAAAGAGGGTTCGACCATGTGGGGTGAACGGATGTCCCGTTTACATACACATAAACATCCATACTCATCAAAATACGCAGTAGAATACAGTCTTTCTATACATAAACGGTACCATACCAAAGTCTATACCGTACAAGGATATACATTCACATAATACAAAATATACTCCAGGTTTCTACAAAACTATCCCGATGACCTGGATACCAAAACTCGTATCTAAATCGGTACTAGCAGTAGTTACGACACCCTTTGCTTCTGGACGCTAGGATGCTACTTACTGCTACCTAAAGGCCCTGAAAAATATTGTACGTACGTTCGGTGTAACGACCCAAATTTAAAAATGAAATTTAAATAATAAGGAAAGGGAAATGGAAACCGAAAACAGAAGGAAGCCGTAGACTTCGTCGACGAATCCCCTGTATTCGTCGGCGAAGGCTTAAGAGAATTCGTTGACGAACACAGGGGGCTCGTCGACGAGAAAATACCGAGAGAGGTTCAGGGTAGCCTGAATTTCGTTGACAAACACAGGGTCTCGTCGACGAAATTTGTGAAGGACTCGTCGACGAAGGTCGGGCTCATCGACGAAATCCTGTTTTGTAAGAATGAAAAATTCGGGAGAGATATTATTTTTTTACGAAACCTCTCTCTCTTTTTCTCTCTCTCTCTCTACGGTTCTCTCTCCTTTCTCTCTATGTTTTCGGCCCCACCAGTCGTCAGATCAACGATCCGAAGTCACCATGACGCTCCTGGCGTAGTTCTCTCCAAATCTACTGGAGCAGATTGTGGGAGAAAGCTAGTTGGAAATCATCCCCGAGTTGAGGTAAGGCTTTTTAAGTCATATTTGGTCTTATGCTAGTTATAAGAAATGTTGTGCGCATTAAAATACTGAAGTTTAATACTGGGGGTTTTCAGTTTCGGAGTAATGGTCAGGAAACCCCTCAGGTGTTAAACTTGAATGCTTTTAGGTGAAAACTTTCTACCCAATATTTGAGTTTTTGGCAGCTGAGGAAAATATTGTATGCTTCGAAATACTAAACTTTAATTATGAGATTTTACATTTTCAGGGTGTTGAGTTAGGAACCCTGTGGGTGTGGGGCAGTTTTATTAGGGGCTTTCCAAGAATCAGGTAAGGGGATAAACTAAGTTAGTTCTATTTTTGAGAAAATGCTTATATATACTTAGCATTGGATTTACAGAAAATGTAAATGTTTATATATATGTTTTATATTTGCAAAATACTGTGAAAATGAACGTATGTTGAATATGTGGAAAATCTGTGGTGTGGCATGAGTAAAAATGTTGTGATATACTGTTTTCTGGGAATGTGGATGGTACGGATTTTTATGATGAAAATCGGTATACGGGCCAAGATTTTTTATGTGTAGCTGGCGTACGAGCCAAGCTATGTGATATGATTTTCCAGCGTATGGGCTGTGCTATGGGTAGCTGGTGTATGGGCCAGGCTATGTGATTATGTGGTTTGCCAGTGTACGGGCTGTGCTATGTGATTTTCCGGCGTTCGGGCCGTACTATGTTAAAATGTGAAATACCGGCGGACGTGAAAATAAATGAAATGAGATATTTATGTATCACGGTTTCAGTATATATATATGTTATCAGAACCTGGTTGGCTTGGTTTAGGCTAGCATTTGCACGGTATCGTTGCTATGTGTCCATGGTCCTCGTGATCATGATATTTGTGTTAACGCCGCTCTACGGAGTGGTGTGAGATTGGATGGTTGATGTGGTTATGTTTGAGGAGTGTACTGTTATCGCCCCTGGTGTACGGACCAGTCTGGGTAGACCCATCGGACCTATAGACTAGACTATCGACTTGACAGTGGTCGGCCAACCATTGTCAAGTCCCGCCTTTGGGCCACACAACCCAGTCATGTGGGGGTAATACATGACAACAGCCCGCTAACCTACCAGGATTGTTTTATGATATTATTATTACGATATGAGATGAGATATTATGTTATGAAAATGCAGTATGTTCTGCCATGTTGATTTATATATATATATGCTTTCCCAGATTTGATAAAACAGTACTAAATATGTTATATATATATATGATATATGTTGAACACGAATTACTCATGTTGCCACACACTAGTATTAGTTTATTTTTCTTACTAAGAGGTGTCTCACCCCTAAATCTTATACATTTTCAGGAGCCCCTAATAGGAGAGCGGGAAAAGCCCCGTTGATCTAGAGCAGTGTTTGCCCTCTTTGGAAGGGTAAGTTTTGGTAGGGACAATTAGGATTTTTGTGGGAATTGTTCCTAGATTTATTTTTGGGATGTATATACTGAGAGATAGTGTTTGTAGTACTCTGATATGTATTATGCACATTATGATGAGATGTATATGATTTTATACTTTCTGCTGCGTAGGCTTCTGCTGTATGTTTTGTTATATCCCTAGTACCCATGGGTCCAGGTGGATGATGACCTACTAAGTTGTGATGTTTGATGTTGATATTATTATAAAGAAAAAAAATATATATCTGAAAAATGAGCGGATCGTGACATTCGGGGTGAGACACCTCTCAGTAAGGAAGAAAAAAGTTTATATCAGTGTGTGGCATACCAGTGTCATTTTACATACTTCATAACACTGTACATATGATATAGTTTGAAACAATTCGTACAGTTTCAACAAATACATACAGTTCCAGTATTTTTCACAAAACCATTCCAGTTCATACGATACCCAACATACATACATACATACATACATACGGTCAGTGTCGTCACACTAGTTCGCAACTACACAAGGTCACCCCATCTCACAGCGATTACATTGCTATATACGCAACTATGCTGTGATCATCAAGGCCCAATAATGATTACATTGCTCTATACGCAACTACATAAGGTCACTTAGTCTCACAGTGATTATATTACTGCACGTGCAACTACGAAGATCTACGACTCAGGCCCAATAGTGATTACATTGTTACATACGCAACTACACAAGGTCATCTAGTCTCACAGCGATTACATTAGTACACGTGCAACTACGAAGATCTACGACTCAAGCCCAATAGTGATTACATTGCTACATACGCAACTACACAAGGTCACCTAGTCTTACCCCAGTTACATTGCCACATATACAACTACGCTGCGATGACCTAGGCCCATAGTGAATCCATTGCTTCATATGATGTAGCATATAGCTCACACCACTTCGATGACCAACTGGAATTAGATTGGTAATATTTCACACCCTCAGATATAGAGTCGGTCACTCTCGGCATACGGTAATTAGCCGCCCCTAGCCGATTTCACAAAACCTAGAATCATTTTGGAACTCACGTCCCTATACATTTCAACGTACGGTAATTAGCTGACACATAGCTGTTTTACAAATACCTGGAACAAAATACATACATCCATACATACCACAATTATTTGGTTTACGGAAAATCATATCAATTACAATTTCAAGTATACAGTTTATGCAAATATGGATTACAGTCATCTCAATAATACAGTTTTAACAAAACAAATGGTTTTCCAAACAAAGTAGAGATGATACCCGAAATCCTCAATTTTCCCAAAAAACTGTAACCTAAAAATCCTGTAGTTTTACCTGATAGATTTTCCCAAATAAGTTATCAAAACATACATACGATCGTAGCCTACAAGCTTACCGATCTTGATTTCGAAAATGAACTAATATAAACAGAATCCCCTTACCTTAACCCGAATTCCAACTACGAACTCTACGATCCTCAAAACTACGAACCGAGATCCCAAAACCTACAAACCATAGTACAAAACATACTTACAATCTGTACTACTATACATTTACCGAATCAGAAACGAAAACTGAGCCTTACCTCGATTTTAGCCCAAAACCTGAAACGCTCGAATCGAGGTTCCAATCCACTAGAAACGTAGAGAATCCTTCACTGATTCTCGCAGTAACCTTGGATCCACGAACCGGGTAACGATCGGCAACCAAAACTAGAGAGAGAGTGGAGGGAGAGTTCTAGAGAGAAAGAGAGAGAGAGAGAGAGAGAGAGAGAGAGAGAGAGAGAGAGAGGGAAAAACCAAAATTTAGCAATGAAGCAACCAAAAATATCCTTATAAAGACCTTTGACCCAGTGGATTTCGTCGACGAATTGGTGTCCTCGCCGATGAATTCTTCAGATATTTCGTCGACGAGACGAAGATTTCATTGATGAACCCTGATATTTCCAATTTCTTGAACCCCTCGGCTTGTCCTCGTCGATGAACCTCTGATTTCGTCACCGAGAAGCCTTCTGCCTTCGTCGACGAATTATGGCCTCGTCGATGAAGTCTGTAGAATTCCATTTCCATCCCTCTTTTACATATAAACCCATCTCACACGGTTCGAGTTCTTACAAATATACTTCAAAGTAAATCAAAATATAGAATATAACTTGAAACTCAATGAAGTATATCACCGATTAATTCTTTCAATGATTGAAAGATTTAGAAATTGTAACACAATTCCAATGAAAGAAGATCAGCTAAAACTCAGTTAAATTCATGCACAATATGTGAGCTTGAGAGCAAGAGAGAGCCTTGAGAATTTGAGAGCAATTTGAGAGAGACTTTGAGTTTTTTTAGAATTTGAATTCTTGGTGTGTTGATTCAATAATATTTGAGGCTTATTTATAGACTTTAAAAAATATGTAACTTGATCCCCAAGTGTCTTGGAGTATTCCCCAAGTTTTTACAAATTTTGAGCCCCAAGCAACCTCTTTTAAAAATTTGACCGTTATAAAAAAAAAATCAAAACATCCGCGTGGCAGTAGACTGTCCATTTTTGGTAGTCGTCTGTCAATAAAATTAAAGGGACAAAAAGGTGGCAGTCGACTATCCAAACCCACACAGATGTCTCAAAGTGCACTGGTAGTCGTCTGTCATGCTATCAGCTTCAAGCACCCTTCAGTTTTTTTGTCATAACTTTTTTTCTATAACTCCAAATTTTATGATCTTGGTGTCAAATGAAAGCTAAGAGAAAATCCTAAAACTTTCATGTTGAACAATTTTAAAATATGGATAGAGCCTTCACATAGGCTAAATATCCCTGACAGCCTTCTAATAGCAATTTATGCGCATAGCAGATAATAACTGAGGTGGGGTGCGCACACGTGATCCCACGAATCTGTACTCCTGTCCCTCTAGAGTTCTGAACACTACCACTCTCTGATGGCAATCAATGCTAGCATAGTGGGCAGCTAGCCAATCCATACCCAAGATTACCTCAAACTAATGCATGTCTAAAACCACCAGATTAGCTAACAAAGACCTCTCCTAAATATCCATTGGACAGTCCTTGAGTACCTTTATACATACCCCTATGACCCCAGTCGGCGTAGCAACAGACAAACTAATTTCTAACTGCTGAGGCTCAAACCCACACAATTTAACATAATCTTGGGCGATAAACGAATGCGTCACCCCAGAATAAAAAAAAATAGTAGCTTTAAATGATAGTATTGAAACAGTACCTGTCACCACATCGTCGGCCGCCTTAGCATCGCCTGGCGTCAAAGAGAAAACTCTAGCTGGAGTCGTATCCCTCTGCTAGCCTCCTCATGGTGCCTGGTAACCTCCTCGTGCAGGTCTAGGAGCAGTACCAGTCTGTGTTGAACACTCCCTCATCATATGTCCTGGCTCCCCGCACCTGTAGCAGACACCTCGCCTAGCATGACACTCTCCCAGGTATCTCTTCCCGCAAAATGGGCAAGCGGGAAATGGCTGTGCACCCTTGAAACCGCGATTCCCAGTCTCCTGTCTCTGGTCCCTATAATAGCCACCTCTCTTCCATGCGGCACGACCAACTCCCTACTGGAAATCGGAAGGTGTGGATCTCTTCTTCTGTCTCTGCTCCTCAGCCTCCAACCGATCACCAATCTCTGCTATAGTGGCTTGGTCAACCAACTCGGCGAAGTCTTGCAACCTCAAAATCGATACCTGCTTATAAATTTCTCTCCTCAAGCCTCTTTCAAATTGTCGTACCTTCTTCGCCTCATCTGGAATAATGTACGGGGCAAAACGAGATAGCTCTATGAACCTCGTCTCGTATTGCTGCACTGATAGCTGTCCCTGCTTCAGATTCAGGAATTCCTTAATCTTAGCCTCCCTAGAAGAGGCTGGAAAATACCTGTCGAAGAATATCTCTTTAAATCATTCCCACGTCATCTCTACGAGTACAACCCTCTGCTGCTCTAATACTTTCACCTCTGACCACCACCTCTCAGCCTCTCTAGTCAATTTATAGGTGGCAAACAGCACTCTCTGCTCCTCTGAACACTGCAGCACTGCAAATATCTTCTCCATCTCCTGCACCCAATTCTCAGTGACTGCAGGATCTGTCTCACTTGAGAAAGCTAGAGGATTCATCTTTATGAACTTCTTTATCGAGCTACCGTGGCCTGTCGATGGACCACCCTGTTCCTTCGAATTTATGGCAATCTCTACCATCACTTGCTATGCTACGCTGGGTAAAACGGCATCTAAATCACTACCCGCAGCGCCTGAGGGTCCAGCACCCTCACTCCCACTGGTGTGGGCACTATTGCCACCAAGGTCCATCCTAAAAAACATGTAACTTAACTCAAAACCTTATTCTCTACACATATCACTCAGCTCATATGGTATATTTTCCTAATTAACTCGTCACTCTTGATCTTAATTCAAGGTTCAATCCTGCAACCTAGATACCCAACCCGACGATAGTTTACAATGAATTTCTTGAAGTCGTCACCTCAGGAAAATCACACAAATCACCACGGAAGTCCTACATCTAGACTACAAAACTAGACCTCAAATTCCCTTATCCTATACTCTGGTATTATTACTGATGCACTATAGAGTCTACAAAACATAGTATCCTAGGCTCTGATACCAAATGTAACGTCCTTCAATTTCTTAATATAAAATGTCACATAATAGATCAAATGGTCAACCCGAACCTGTGGGTAGCAGGGACACTTGTCAAACACAGCAGAAAACCTAGTAACAGTAAACATAAAATCTCAAACATCCAATCATAAAACATAATACCAGAGCTTTCTATAACATTATAAAACTGTACTTCTATACATCCTCATATACATCAAAATATCTCTAGGGTCAAACACAAAATAACTCTGAACCTATTACAAAATTTTACCCTTCTCACAGGGTAATCTCACTAGCTCAACGGTGGCCCTGACCCGCCGGTCTCTCAGGGGTTCCTGAAAAATTAATTAAGTTTGGGGGTGAGACACTTTTCAGTAAGGGAAAATAAGCTAAATACAGTTGTGTGACAACATGAATATTTAATGTAATTATACGTATACAGTACATTTCAGATTTCGTAAACGTTCATCATATCATACTAAATAATCACATGCTTTCATATTTTCTAATAAGTCATATCATACATAAAACATTTGTTATATCGGTAATACTGAAAACAAACCTAGGATGAATAACTAGCTGGTGTCATGTATTACCCTCCATGACGGGTTGTGCAGCTCGAAGGCGGGACTCGACAATGGCTGGCCAACAAGTGCTGAGTCAAATATGTCTGTAAGTATGATGAGCCCGCCACACCCCGGTTCGGACTGCCAGGTGGACGTCCACACTCTACTGAAAGCCACATTGACTATCCATCTCCTATCCCCTCGTAGGATGGTTAGCACTAATATGACGTAGATATCTGATCTACAATATAGCTATGGTACCGAACCCCTTAACTAAACTAAACTAACATCCTGGTTGTGATAACATAATATACAAGATCATATATATAACATCATTATGGCCTCGTGCCGAAAATATAATAATTACGGCCTCATGCCGAAATCATGCATAAATACGACCTCGCGTAGATATTATAAATACGGCCTCATACAGATAACATAAATACGGCCTCGTGCCGATAACATAAATATGGCCTCGCGCCAATAACATAAATACATGACCTCGCACCAAAATCATTTTAGGTATATATATATATATACTGAAAATAAATCATTTATCATATATTCGTCAAATTAATCACAACATAACTCATCTTTTCAT
Source organism: Malania oleifera (assembly GCF_029873635.1). Classification (NCBI taxonomy): domain Eukaryota; kingdom Viridiplantae; phylum Streptophyta; class Magnoliopsida; order Santalales; family Ximeniaceae; genus Malania; species Malania oleifera. Next base: position 8,644,141 of record NC_080426.1, on the reverse strand, counting down.
GATACCTGAAATTATGCTTTGTTCGTAAAATCTTTCACATCATAATATATTTCACATAAAATAATATTCATGTCACACATATGCTATTAAAGACATACTTCATATTCTAAAATCGTGATTTTCCGGTATCTCATACATACATATATATATTTTAGTCATCATAATAGTATTTTCCCAATCGCACATTTCATTCATAATAAACAATATAGCATATGCTTTTCTAAAAATAAATTTACTCATAATTAATAATAATTTGCATGGAAAATAACTGCTTTAGTTTATTCCCTTACCTGACTACTGAGAAATTCGTTAGGACACAAAATTTCACGCCCTTGGCGTCTGAAATTTAACTCCTACAATTTACATTTTTCCTAGATTAATTAATCTATTTCTCCAAAATAATACTCATCTAGCCTTCCCTAGGCTTCATATTTAAACTATTATTTAACATCCAAACTTAATTTTCCAAAATTTGCCTGCAGATCCCAAAATTACACCCACGGCACTCACTCAGGCCCTAAATTCTGGAAATCCTACTTTAACCTCAGATGTTCAATATTTTAGTATTTCTAAATTAATGCTAATTAATTAAAGGTAAGCCCCTTGATAACCCTGTACCCTAAATTTGAGGTTTTGAACCGACACCCCCACGAGAATTTCGTCTTGCTAGACTTGTAGAGAATCATCCCTAAATTCTCGTGATGGTGTCTGTTCGTCGATTGGACTTATAATTTGCAAGAAATTAAAGAAAAAGGGAAAAATGGTTTACCTTAGGGAATACGCTTACGCCGCTCCTATCACCAATCCGCTTGGGTAGAAATGACGGTAGCGGCAAATGGAGTCCAGTGGTATTTTTGAATTTTCGATTGGGCGAAAATGTAGTAACCGGGAAAAAAAAAATAATAATAAATTTTAATTTAAAAAAATATAATAATAATAAAATAATAAAATAAAATTAATTAATTAAATTAACAAGTAAAATGAATAGTATGATAAGGAAAATATATATATATATATATATATATATTGAAGCATGTATATATATATATATGTGTGTGTGTGTGTGTGTGTGTATATATATATATATAAGTAAGTTATTATGATATGTATTTAATATAAATGTTAAAGGTATATATATATATATATAGAAAGTGGAAAGCTTCTTCAAGAAGCTTACTTGGATATTTTTTGGAAGTGCTCTCTCTCTCTCTCTCTCTCTTCTCTCTCTCTCCTACGACTCTCTCTCTCTTTGATTTCGGGCTAGTTTTTCGCCGGATCGACAAACCGAAGCCACCACGACGCTCCTGGCGAAGTTCTCTACAAGTCTGCCGGAGCGGATCGTCAGGGAAACGAAGTTGGATTTCATCCCAAATTCAAGGTAAGGTTTTATATTCAATATTTGGATTTTTGACAGTTGAAGAAAATGATATACGCGTAAAAATACTGAACTTTAATACTGGAAATTTTCAGTTCCAGGGTATTGATTGGGAACGTTGGGAATCATCCCTAAGTTGAGGTAAGACTTTTTAAGTCAAATTTGACTTAGTGGTAGTTATAGAAAATGTTGTACGTACGAAAATACTAAACTTTAATTCTGCGAGTTTTCATTTTCAAGGTATTGAGTTGAGAACCTTGTGGGTACGGGGAAGATTTTCTTAGGGGCTTTTTAGGAATCAGGTAAGGGGATAAACTAAGCTAGTTTTGTTTTGAGAAAATGTATGTATATATATATAGCATCTGGTTACAGGAAAAAAAAATATATTTATATATATGATTTATATTTGGAAAATACTGTTTAAATGATGATATGTTGAATACGTAGAAAATTTGTTTAGTGTGACATGAGTATAAAAATATTGTGAAATACTGTTTTTTTTTTGGAATGAGGACGATATGGATTTCTATGATGGAAAACCGGCGTACGGGCCAAGATATTTTTATATGTATATGTGATTTGCCGGCGTATGGGCCGTGCTATGTGGATGAGATTTGCCGGCGTACGGGCCGTGCTATGTGATTTGCCAGCGTACGGGCTGTGCTATGTGATTTGCCAGCGTACGGGCTGTACTATGTGATTTGCCGGCGTACGGGCCATGCTATGTTAAAATGTGTAATACCGGCGTATGGACCGATGATTTTTATGATACACGTATATATGTGAAATGATATGATTGATGTGAAAATAAATGATATGAGATATTTATGTATCACAGTTTTAGTATATGTATATGATATCAGAACCTGGTTGGCTTGGTCTAAGCTAGCACTTGTACGGTACCGTTGCTATGTGTCCATGGTCCTCGTGATCATGATATCTGTGTTAACGCCATTGTATGAAGTGGTGTGAGATTGGATGGTCGATGTGGTTATTTTCAAGAAGTGTGCTGTTATCGCCCCTGGTGTACGGACCAGTCTGGGTAGACCCATCGGACCTACAGACTACTGTTTGACTTGACAGTGGTTGGCCAACCATTGTCAGGTCCCGCCTTCGGGCCACACAACCCAGTCATGTGGGTGTAATACATGACAACAACCAGCTAACCTACCAGGATTGTTTTTATGTTATTATTATTATGATGTGAGATGAGAAATGTTTATGAAAATGCAGTATGTTCTGCCATGTTTTGATATGCATATGTTTTCCCAGATTTGATAAACAGTATTGAATATGTTATGTATGGTATATGTAGAACACAGAATACTCATGTTGCCACACACTGGTATTAGTTTATTTCCCTTACTGAGAGGTGTCTCACCCATAAATCTTATTAACTTTTCAGGAGCCCCGGATAGGAGAGCGGGAAAAGCCCCGCTGATATAGTACGATATATCTACCCTTTTTGAAGGGTAAGTTTTGTAGGGACAGTTAGATTTTGTGGGAAATGTCCCTAGGTTTTATTTTTGGGATGTATATATGAAAATACAGTGATTGTAGTAACTCTGGTATATTGTGGTATATGGTATTGAGATGTACATGTTTGTATATTTTCTACTGCTAGGGCTTCTGCTTGATGCTTTGATATATCCCTGGTGCCCACGGGCTTAGGTGGATTGTGACCTGCTGAGCTGGAATGTAAGATGTGATGATAATTTATATATAAAAAAAATATATATGCGAAAAAGGAGCAGGTCGTTACAGAAAATCCGTCATGAAATCGAGGAGAGAGAGAGAGAGAACGTGAGGAGAGAGAGAGAGAGAGTTCAGAGTGGTCTGAGAAAAGAAAAGAAAATAAAATAAAAAGAAAAAGATAATGCAGGGGGGGTGAATGTTTCCAAATCACCTGAAGCTTCCTTAAGCTTCAGGTGATGTAATATATATATAAATATATATATATTAATATAATAATAATAATATATTTAATTAATATTAATAATAATATTTTTTATTAATAAAATAAAAATAAATTTTAATTAAATTTTTTTCTTTTAAATTCAATTAATTAATTAATTAATATTAATAATAATATTATTATTATTATTATTTTTGAAATCAATCCACTAATCTTTAATATCTCTTTTTTGGGATTTTTACAGGTATCTTTTGGATGGATAAGTTGGGTCTCACTTCCCTTCGTCATTAGTTCATCCTCTTAACTTTTGTTTAGTTGGTTTCAATTTTTTTATTTTAGTTTATTTTATTATTTTTTATTTTTGCTTGGTCTGTTTATATTTGTTTCTTATTTAGCTTTGGTTGGATTTGTTGTCTTATTTTGGTTGGTTGTTGGTGTTATTTTTGGGAGGCCTTTAATGTCTTTTTTATCTGTAATCTCCCAATGATTGTCATATAACTACGGTATTCCTCCGTCAAAAGTGAAGGTATATCAATAAATAATTGGAGGTGCCGTCCTCATTTAGTTAATAAAAAGAAAAAACTACAAGCAAATAAATGAGAAATATAGAATTTTTCAAACACTTTCTCTTTTTAACTTCTTTACAAATACAAGTTTAGGATCTGTTTGGTTTATTGTCATTTTTTGTTTTTGTTTCTGCATAATGAAAAAATAGATTATAAAAACGCGTTTATTTAAGGTGTGTTTGGTACTGTTGTTGTTTCTTGTTTTTTGTTTCTATTTCTCTATAGTGAAAAAACAAAGTATAAAAATGTATTTGTTTTTTTTTGTAAGTTTTCTATTTCTATTGCTGATTTTCAACTATTTGCAGAAAAAACTGAAAACTTCATTTTATTATTTTTAGTTGGTTTGACAACCTATTTCTAAAAATTTTAATATCCAAAAATAGTTTTTGGATTAAATTATTCATTTTATACACTTTTAAATTAAAATCAAAATTAAATGATCATATAAATCTAAATATAATTAAAATAAAAAATACATAAATTTTAAAAATAATAATAAAGTCATTACAAAATACTTTTACTATTTTTCAATTGTCATGTTTAATAAAGTTTTTATTGTAAAGTAAAACAATTATGTTAAGTAATTATAATACATTTTCTTTTTATTATAATAATTTTTTAATGTGTATGATTTGTAATTTTATTATTTTTTATATTTTGTAATATTTTGATTTAAAGATGAAAATGAGTATTTTTTAATTAAGTTTTTAATTTGTATTAATTTTATAAATATTAACAACACAGGTTGTTAGTTTCTAGTTTTTAGTTTTCGTTTCTCTAATTTTTAACAGTGATATCAAAAGGTCCCTTATGTTTTCAGTTTTATTTTATTTTATTTCTATTATCGGTTTTCTATTATTTGCAAAAAAATTGAAAATAAAATTTTATAACTTTCAATTATTTTGACAACCCGTTGTTAAAAAATTTAATATCTAAAAAGAGTTCTTTTAAATTAAATCATTCATTTTATACACTTTTAAACTAAAATTAAAAATAAAAATAAATATAAAATGATCATATGAATTTTTAATAATTAAAATAAAAATATAGATTACTCATAGTATGGGCTGCGGCGGATAGCAGAAGTTTCTCAACTTTGGAAAACCATTTAATGATAATTTTTAACACGGAAGTCATCATAATGTGGCGGCGCCTCTTCCTTATCTATCACATGGCGTGCGGGTCTTATTAAATGGGATTAATTTAGTACCAATTACAAATACAGAGATTTGACTAAAGAGTCACACTAATTCGTTTAATTATAACAATTATTTTAAACTTTTAAAAATAAAAATTAATAAGCTTTGTAGATTTTATATACCTAATCTACAAGATAACTATGCTTCAAGGGTCATTTTATGCACTCCAAAATAAAATTTAAAATTTTGAATTACATAAATTTAAAAGAAGCTTACTATAACAAATTTTTTTGATAAGTAGAAACTTAATATTATATTATATTAATGTTACATAGAAATGAAATAAAATTGAACAAATTAAAATTAAAATTTATGATTTAAATTTGTCATATTTATTTTATTCCACAAACTAAGATGTAACATCACTTTCAATCTTTGTCGCTCACTCATGACTTATATATTCTAATAGTAATAATTACTATAATAAAAATTATTAAGATTAAAAAAAAATCTTCAATAAATTATATTCAAATGTGCTCTCTATTTTTATATATGGTATAACGAATGTCTCACCTGCTACATCTGGTATGATGATCGTATGTTTTTTCAACTTAAATTTAACAATTAAAAAATATGCGAATCGACCATCACGTCCAAAGTCCAGCTTCCAAAACAAGAAAAATGAATTTGGAGAACTAAATTATTGCCTAAAGTTAAAATTTTTTCAGACTATCAAATGAAGATAATCAGTATGGGTGGCCATTTTCTGCCCGCAGGTTTCGCGAGGGAGGAAACGAAACATGACCGGCATCTGTGCGTCTCACCGTTCGCTTTCATCAATTGAAGAAGAAGCAGCCACCGGCAAACCGTTCCAGTGTGACGGTGAGGCAGCCGATGAGATTAGACGGTCCAAGTCAAGGAAACGTCAATATCTATATATCTATATCTATATATATATATATATATATATATATATAATAATTTAGATAAATTAAAGAGCAGGATCAGCAGGCATAGCAGCCGAGGCCTCTCTCTCTCTCTCTCTCGGGCAGATATTTCACCATTATCCCGTCATCATCATCTTCTTCTTGAAGCTGAGCTGAATTATACGCTTCTTCATGCAGATATTGATGATTTGTTCTCTATACTCTGTTTCTGATGTAGTTATTTGCTTTAAAGATCCCATTGTTTTGACCTAGATTCATATGTCCCTGAATACTTCGGTACTTGCAGCATATAAGTATTTTGTTGTTGTTAATGATGTTGATGATGGCGATGAAGATCAAGATGATGAATAACGGGAGATAATTTTTGAGATGCTATATAGATTGTTGTAACTGTGAAATTGGGAGAAATCTCGTTATTAAAGTAGTTTTTCTTTTATTTTCTTTTTCTGGATTTAGATTTTGAGTATTATTGCGTTGAGTAGTTTTTGATAAAACATATGATCATGGATCCAAAGTTTGGGGGATACAATGGTTCTATGGGAGGGAGCAAATTCAACGATGAGCCCTTCGCGAATCCTTCTCTGCCTCCATTTTTTGACATGGGGCCTGCTAATTCAGTCCCAAGTGTGAGTCATGCTAATTCAGTCCCAAGTGTGAGTCATGATGGAGAATTGTGCGAGGACTGTGATTTTAGTGATGTAGTGCTCAAATACATAAATCAGATGCTTATGGAAGACGATATGGACGAGAAGAATTGCATGTTTCAGGAATCCAATTCAGCAGCCCTTCAAGTTGCCGAGAAATCATTATATGAGGTTCTTGGGGAGAAGTACCCTCCTTCTCCTGATCACCAACTCCCATATGTTTTTAATCAAAAGTTTGAAAACCACACTGGGAATTACAACGATTGCAATAACAACAGTAGCTTGGAAGATCCCTGTTATGGGCAAAGTATTACCATCAACTGGAATGCACACTCAAGTTCTCAGTTTTCACTGGGCTCATCGAGGAGGTCATCAAGTGGCAGTGATAATGTTGTAAAAGGGTATGTGGAGTCTCCAGTAGGTAGCAGCGTTGGGGTTCCTGATACTTTTAGTCAGAGCGAGTCGATTATGCAATTCAAGAGAGGGGTTGAGGAAGCACACAAGTTCCTTCCAGATGATGTTGGGTTGTTTGTTAATTTGAACAGCAATGTGTTGTTTACTAAGGAGCCGAAGGAAGAGGCTAAAAATTTAGTCGTAGTGGAGGAGGAGGAGAAGCATGAGAGCAAGGACTCACTGGATGGGTTGAGAGGAAGGAAGAACCATCATCATCCTGAAGATGTGGAATTAGAGTCTGGGAGGGGTAGCAAGCAGTCGGCTGTTTATACCGAAGCAACTGTGAGGTCAGAAATGTTTGATAGGGTGTTGTTATGTCAAGAAGGAAATTGTGCGCTGCAAGGGTCATTGCAGAGCGGAGCAAGCAAGAACGTCCAGCAGAACATTCAATTGAAGCAGTCTAATGGTGGAAAGGGCCATGGCAAGAAACAAGGGCAAGGAGGTAAGAAGGATTTACTAGATTTGCCAACTCTTCTAACCCAATGTGCACAAGCTGTTGCGGCCAATGATCGAAATAGTGCAAATGATCTGCTGAAGCAGATCAGACAGCATTCTTGTCCTACTGGAGATGGAATCCAGAGGCTGGCCAGGTATTTTGCCGATGGTCTTGAGGCACGTTTGGCTGGCTCTGGAACTCAAATTTACACTGCTCTTATTTCCAAGCCTGTTACAGCTGCTGATATCTTGAAAGCTTACCATCTATTTCTTATTGTGTGCCCATTTAAGAAGCTTGCAAACTTCTTCTCAAACAAGACAATAATGAATGTAGCTGAGAAAGCAACAAGACTCCACATCATTGATTTTGGTATTCTTTATGGTTTCCAGTGGCCTTCCTTCATACAACGGCTCTCATCTAGGCCTGGTGGACCTCCAAAGCTTAGGATTACTGGGATTGATTTTCCGCGACCAGGTTTCAGACCAACAGAAAGGATAGAGGAGACAGGGCATCGCCTAGCAAATTATGCTGAAAGTTTTAACGTTCCATTTGAATTCAACGCCATAGCAAAAAATTGGGAAACTATTCGAATGGAGGATTTCAGGATTGACAGTGATGAGGTCCTTGTTGTGAATAGTGTATATCGGTTCAGAAACCTACTAGATGAGACTGTGGTGTTGGATAGTCCCAGGAGTATTGTTCTGAACCTAATCAAGGAGATGAATCCGGATGTTTTCATACAGGGGATTGTGAATGGTGCCCACAATGCTCCTTTCTTCATCACCCGATTCCGAGAGGCTCTCTTCCACTATTCTGCTCAGTTTGATATGCTCGAGACTACAGTGCCCCGTGAGATTCCTGAGAGGATGCTGCTTGAAAAGGAGATACTTGGGCGGGGGGCAATGAACGTCATTGCATGTGAGGGCTCAGAGAGGATTGAGAGGCCTGAGACATATAGGCAGTGGCAGGTCCGGAATCTTAGAGCTGGGTTTAGGCAGCTCCCTTTGAGTGAGGAGATTGTGACGATAGCAAAGAAGAAGACGGCAGCACTATATCACAAGGATTTCATTGTCAATGAAGATGGTCAGTGGCTGCTACAGGGGTGGAAGGGAAGAATTTTATATGCTCTCTCTTCTTGGAAGCCTGTTCATTAATCTAATACATGCTCATTTTGTTACATGGGGAGCAAGATAGTAATTTCCACCCCCTGGCATTTCCTGCATTTTGTGCCCATATGAATCTGTCATGGACTTATCACAGACTAGTTAAAATTGAAATTTAGTTAAATAGAAGTCTTCTCTCTCTCTCTCTCTCTCTCTCTCTCTCTCTCTCGTCGCTTCCATATAGTTACAAACTTGATTCAAATAATGCTCACTCAGCAGGTTGAACGAGAGTGGATTTCAGCTGCAACCCTATTCTGATAATTCTATGAAAGACCAGTCTCAAATAAAGGAGCTATGAAAATCATAGTTTTGTTGGAAGAAAGAGGTACTGCGTCATGTACATCGCTGATGCAGCTTTCAGTATTTTGAAAGAAGATGATACAAGGAAAAATGAACATGGAAGCGAGTGCAACAAAAGAAATTATAGCAGTCTATAAGAGGAGAGAGAGTGTGTGTATGTGCCTGTATGATCTGTGATCATGTTTTGTTCAATTATTGTAGCAGAAATGCAAACTAGGCTTATGAGTACATTACAATAAAATTTCCTGAACAATATGTGCGTATGTATATCTGATAGGCGATGACAGTTTCACATGGCTTACCTAATACTCGGACATTTACTTCATTTCATGCTTGTAAATGAAGAGTTTCATTTACAATGGATATATAAATGTCAACAATGTAACGAGTCCTGACTGGTTGCATGTTTTATAGGGAGGATAATTTAAAGGGTAACAAATCCAAAAAGACGCATATTGGTAGAGAGTGTTGTTAGGACCGGAGGAACCCATGAGTGGGTTTGATACACATGGGTGAACACCAACTTGACCCAAAAGTTTAAGCCTATTGGATTTTGAGCTCAATCATGTATATAAGCACCCATCATCCACTCAAATTTTTCAATGTGAACAATTATACCAAATAGCGTCTCTAAACCAATCCTACCTCCCACGTCTTGACCATATTCGGATCCATCCGCAACCTAAATGATCCTTATTAGCCTCGCCCACACACTTGGTCCTCCAACTGTTAGCACGTCAGGAAAATTAGTTTCAAATCTCGACTTTTTACGATATTGCTCACTCAGAGTTATGAATCGTTGGTTCTAATACAAACCGGAGGTGTAATGTCCCCCTTTCGGGCGTTGTCACTTTTCTTATGGGCCTTGCGCCCGTAGCAACAATGGATACCTATCAAAGCACTCACTGAGATTGAGGCGTTATGTATCGCTGTCCCTCAATCCAGCAAGCCCCCGGGTAGAGAGTCTTATTTCGCCACAATCATTCATAAGCAAGAGTTCCCGAGGATCGGGGGTAACTACCCCTTTGCTCTGATACCAAACTGTAATGGCCTACTTATTTAATTGTTTAATAAAATATAATAAGTAAAATAGTCAACCCAAACCTATGGGTAGTGGGGACACCTGTCATACACAGCGGGAGTTAAGCAGCAGTAAATGTAAATCATCAACCTCATTACCACAAAATACATAATACCAGAGTTAACTGTAATCCCAAAACACAGTATTTATATACAGTCTCCAAAAATTTCCCAAAAATATACTCATGTCTAGGGACCTACAACATAAATTTCCTGCCCCTAGATCAGAACTTACCCTCCTATCGGGGTAGTACCACTCTATCTCAACGGCGGCCTCGATCGGCCGGTCTTTCTGGGTTTCCGGAAAAATCATTTAATGTTTGAGGGTGAGACACTTCTCAGTAAGGGAAAATAAACTAAATATAGTTGTGTAGTAACATAAATACTTAATGATAATATAGATATACAGTACAAACTTCATACCAGAAAACATTCATCATTTAATAATTGAAAAAACGTATACTTTCATATTTCTAGCACATCATAATAATCTTAACTGTCTGGTATAACTAATAATACTGAAAACATACACAGGATGAATAGTTAGCTGATGTCATGTATTACCCCCTATGACGGGTTGTGCAGCTCGAAGGCGGGACCCGACAATGGCTGGCCGAATACTGCCGAGTCAAAAATGTCTGTAAGTACAATGGGTCTACCACACCCTGGTCCAGACTGTCAGGTGGATGTCTACAACTCTACACTGAAAGCCATATAGACTATCCATCTCTTACCCCCCTCGTGAGGTGGTTAGCATCAATCTGAACATAGATATCTGATCTATAAGTTATGGTACTATGCTCTTGAAACTAAACTAAACTAACATCCGGATTCTGAAAACATATAGTACATGATAATATAACATTTAACATAAATAGATTGATAGCATTTCTATAATTTTATAAATACGGCCTCGCGTCGGCTATCAATCATAGCCCTGCACCAAATATCTCATACATATCATTCGGAATAAATAAATCATATATCATGTACTTTAAAATTATAATGTACTGCATTCTTTCATAATTTCTGAAAAACATACTTCATCCATAACATTGTCTTTCCATAATACTTCTCATGTAAAGTAATATTCATGCCACACATTTGTTGTATAAAACCATACGTTATATTCTAAAATCATAATTTTTGGCATCTCCTACATATATATACATTTCAACATAATAGCAATATTTTTCCCAAATGTGTATTTCCTTCATAATATACAGATATAATACATGCTTTCCTGAAAATTAATTTACTAATAAATAATAATAATTTGCATGGAAAATAACTGTTTTAGTTTATTCGCTTACCTAACACTGAAAGAAACCCCCTAAAATTTTCGGTCCTGCACTCGCAGGATTCCCCGTTTAACTCCCTGAAAACAATAACTTGCAGAACTAAACTTCATTATTTTCACGTGAATATCATTTCCTATAACTACAGTAAGATCAAATTTGGTATAAAAAGTCTTACCTTGACTCAGGGATGAATTTTGACTAGCTTCCACCAACAATCCACTCCAGAAGATTTGGAGAGAACGTCCTCAGGAGCGTCGTGGTGGCCTCAGATCGTCGATCCGGTGAGTTACAAAGCCGAAATTGAAGAGTGAAGGGAGGGGAACCGAAGGGAGGAGAGAGAGAGAGAGAGAGAGAGAGAGTTCTGCACCGAAAATTAAGTTTAAAAATGAAGTTCGGGCTATTTATACACTAGCCTTCGTTGACGAGCCACGTCACCTTGTCAATGAAGTCAAGAAGGCTTGTAACGACCCAAAAAATATCCATATTCAAATATTATAGAGAGAGGAAAATAGATACAGAAACAGAAGGAGGCCGTAGACTTCGTTGACGACATTGCATTTTGGAGATAATATTAAATAAAAATAATCTCAGAAAAATTGTCAAGCTTCGTCGACGAACATAGGGTCTCGTCGACGAAGGCCTTCAGAATTTCGTCGACGAACACAGGGCTTCGTCAACGAGAAAATACCGAGAGGGGTTCTGAGGCAGCTTGAATTTCGTCGACGAATACAAGGTCTCGTCGACGAAATTTGTGAAGGACTCATCGACGAACACAGGGTCTCATCGACGAAATCCCCTATTTATATATACGGAATCCGGGTAAAAATTTCATTTTTACGAAATCTCTCTCTTTCCTCTCTCTCCCTACGACTTTCTCTCCCTTCTCTCTTCGTTTCCGGTCCCACCAATCGCCGGATTGACGATCCGAAGCTACCACGACGCTCCTGGCGGAGTTCTCTACAAGATTGCTAGAGCGGATCGTCAAGAAAACGAAGTTGAATTTCATCTCAAATTCTGGGTAAGGTCTTTTATTGAGTTTTTGGACTTATGGTAGTTATAAGAAATAACGTAGGCGGAAAAATAATAATATTTTGTTCTGGTACATTGTTTTTTCAGGATGTTGGGTTAGGAATCCTACAGGTATAGAGCCAGATTTTTATAGGGGCTTTTCAAAGTTGAGGTAAGGGAAATATGTTATGCTAGGAATTTTAATAGAGTTAATAGAGATTTCATAAGCATATTTTTATGTCATTCTATTATACAGTTTTTATAGAAAATGAGCATAAATGTTTGTGTAGCCTAAGTAGACTTTTCATGTGAAGAATGAATTTATACAGTTGTTATGAAACATCATATTATACTAAATACAAAGATATAGATAATATATACATTTGATATGGTTTTCCAGCATATGAGATTATACAGAGATAGATTTATATTTGCGGAGAAATGTACATGCATATACAGTTTTATATGAATAGTTCATGAAACAGTTATATACATATATCCAAATACATGTATACAGATACTCATATCAGTATTTTATATTACAGTTTATTACAGAACGGTATATACATATATACAGTGTTATAACATATCATGTTTTTCTTATTACCATAACATACAGAACACAGACAGAGTATATATACAGAATACACAGATAGATATACAGAGGTAGCATCAAGATGCTACAGATACAGTGTTTACAGTACAGAAAGACAGAGTTATAGTAATTTTGGAAACACGATGAAAACAGTAAAAGAGTATATATATGTATATATGTATATAGTATCAGATCCCTGAGGAAAGTTACACAGACAGATGCAGATTACAGAGCACGGTACCGTTGCTAGATACAGATAGAGTGCAACCACATAGCTCAGATAGTATGTGGGTACCGTCAGCCGTGCTCGGAGAGTATGCAGCTCCCCAGTACACTAGGTTGAGGGGGCCGATTTGACGAGGTAGTAGCCAATCCTGAGCTTAGAAGAGGATGCAGTTTGGCCGGGCTGAGGTAGTGTAGAGTATGATGACTTATCTGGAGGGCCGACCAGATAGAGTCTCGCCTACAAGCCGCACAACTCTGTCATGAGGGGTCAAATCATGACGTACAGAGTCCCAGGGATAAAAGCACAGTTATATATATATGATTACAGTTTTATAATATAGTATGATATTACCAGTATGAAAAGTAGAAAAAACAGATGATACAATATGTTTTAAATTGTGAAATAGAGATATGTTCTACAGATGATTTATTACGTTGTAGTTTAGTTATTATTTTAAAAGTATCCTCAACTTAGTTATCACACACTAGTAATAGCATATTTCTACTTACTGAGCGTCGACTCACCCCATTACATTACCATTTTTCAGGTGAGACGGTTGGGCGAGCAGATCAGGCTCGCAGATAGAGGGTATTTAAATCCCCCTAGGTTTTGGGTGAGTTTTTGACGAGTTGTATTCTTGGGAAAGATGAGGATAGAGGGGTTTACTTTGTATGGATATGACCTCTATATATTTGATTCTTGTATTGTACAGTTATGTTGTAATAGTGATATGCTTTTTGTTTCCACTGCATAGGAATGTTTACTGTATACCTATATCTAAAAAAAAATGATAAGAATTTTGAGGTCATTGCAAGGCTCCTCATCGACGAACTCTCCCCTTCGTCGACGAAATTTAGAGTTACCCAAAAACCTCTCTCGGTATCTTCTCGTCGACAAAACTTGTCTTTGTCGACGAGGCCCTCTTGTACCCTCGTCGACGAATCCCCTGTGTTCGTCGACGAGGACCTAATAAATTTTCTCAGTTATTACTCCCAAAGTGCAATGTTATCGACGAAGTCTGCTACCTCCTTCTGTTTTTGTTTCCATTTCCCTCCCTCTTTATTATTTAAATACCATTATCCTTCGGGTCGTCACAGGAGGAGTTCAAAGGTGTGCTTGATATTAAAGGCAACAGACTTTACCGGCGTCATCCTGATAGCTCTGAGAACTTTTTGATCAAGCAACTCCCACTCGTCCTCTTTCATGGAATCTGACTTTCCCTTCAATGGTAAGTGCAACTCCTTACCAAAACAAGTAGTCCTTGATCTGTATCTTCTAGAAACCGAAGTTGGTGCCGTTAAACATCTCCATCTTTGAGCTATTTTCGTTCAACATCTCGATTAATCGATCTATAGATGGAATCAGCTCAAATGGACAGCACAATTGGATTTGGAACGGCTGAAAACCATAGAGATGGTTTAAGTCGTTCAAAAAATGGACTTGAAATGACTTTGAGAACCTGGTCAAACCTTCTAGTCAAAATTGACCAACTTTTCGTTAAACTTAACGAAATATACTCCCACTTAACAGAATATTCTGATGCCATTACTGACGACGTTAATTAACGCCGTTAACTAACTACTGACGTGACAGGTGGAACCTGGTGACGATATGGCGCTGACGTGGCAAGTGGGGCCTAATGATGACATGGCGCTGATATGGCAGTGGGGCCTAATGCTAACGTGTCTTGTAACGCCACGACCCTCTAAGTGGGCCCGGAGTGCTACTATACATACATAATATATATATCTCTGATACCATACATATACTACCAGCCCAAATAAGGGAATATGAGTGTTCCATACTAATTTGCATAATCATAGACAGCGGAAAACATAAGCATACATAATCTAATCACTACAAAAAATTAAGGTAATAGTGAAAGATCAAATTCGTCACTAATAATTATAAATTAGTAACAGTTTTAAATTAGTTTCTATATCTATCGTTACTACTACCTATTAGTGACGAATTTTAAATTCATCACTATAAATTCTAATACCGTCACTAAAATCCTAATACCGTCACTATAAATTCTACATCGGTTCAGTTCAAATTCGTCACTAGTAGTAGGGTATTAATGATGAATTATAGATTCGTCACTAATAGTATAGTATTGGTGAAAGATTCAAATTCATTATTAATAGTAGGATATTAATGACGAATTTGAATCCTTCACTAATATTGTACTATTAGTGACGAATTTATAATTTGTCTCTAATACCGTACTATTAGTGATGAATATTTAATTCATCACTAATATCTTGCAATTAGTGACGAATATTTAATTCGCCACTAATATCTTGCAATTAGTGAATTTGAATCCTTCAATAATAATTAAGAAATTAAAAAAAAGTAATACTAATTTTTTTGAATTATCAATTCCTATAAAAATTTGTAATTACATTTTCGCATACATAACATGAAATCATAGTTACTACAAAATTCATAAATTATTCAAAATTTTGAATTCAAATACAAATTCAATTAAAATAAAAAAAATAACATCTGTTCAGATAAGAAAAAAAATTCAAAAAATTTAAAATTCAAATACAATTACATTATACAAATTCAAATTAAAATACAGAAATTCCATTTGTTCAAATAACAATAAAAATTATAAAGAAATAATCAAAAGTTGCATCCAACGACTGTAGTGCATGCATGACATCGTGCTGATGTTATGACAGCCACGAACCCTACAAATTAAGAATCATAAAAAATAAAAAAAATTAGTATACAAATGGAGAACAGAATGGAGAGTTGACGCTTAGTATAATCAGAAAAAAAAAATATAGAGAGTGCACCGTACAATAATTTTCAACCCTAAACGAATAATTGAAATGAATGTAAATGGCGTACGTATGAACATATACAGTTGCATGCATCAAATGGAGAGCTGACGCTCAATATAATCAGGAAGAAAAATATAGAGAGTGCGTTGTACAATAATTTTCAACTCTGAACGAATAACTAAAATGAATGTGAATGGTATATGTATGAATATATACAGTTGCATGCATCAAACCACGCACATAAACACTTTAACTCGTTCTCAAAAAAGAGTATCCCTAGTCGTGGACAATTGATAATGCTTATCCATAGTTAAAAGCAAATGATATGCCATGTGTAGAGACCCGGATAATTTCCATAAATTAATAATAGGAGAAGGAGAGAAAATGAATTAAAGTTGGGAAATTAAACATGGTCTCGTCGACAAAGACAGGGGATTCGTCGACGAGAACACACGAGGTGTGATGACCTGCTTAATTTCCCCATATATATATATATTATAAAATCACAAATCTCAACTCAACAGATCATAATCCACTTGGACCCGTGGGTACCAGGGATACATCAGAACACATAACGGAAGCCTAAGTAGCAGGAAACATACAATCACAATATTATAAATACGAAAACATCCATCACATTACTATAAATACCATAGTCACTATAAACACTGTATTTTAGTATATACATCCCAAAAACAAGATCTAGACACATTTCCCACAAAATTCAACTGTCCCTACTAACACTTACCCTTCAAAGAGGGCAGACAAACAGCACTAGATCAGCGGGCTTTTCCCGCTCTTATATCTGGAGCTTTTGAAAAGTTTATAAAATTTTGGGGTGAGACACCTCTCAGTAAGGGAAATAAACTAATACTAGTGTGTGGCAACATGAGTATTCTGTGTTATACATATACCATACAGAACATATTCAGTAACTGTTTTGTCAAATCTGGGAAAACATATATATCATCAAACATGGCAGAACATACTGCATTATCATAAACATATTTCATCTCATATAATAATAATACAAAAACATTCCTGGTAGGTTAGCTGGTTGTTGTTATGTATTACCCCCACATGATTGGGTTGTGTGGCCCGAAGGCGGGACCTGACAATGGTTGGTCGACCACTGTCAAGTCAAAAGTACAGTTTGTAAGTCTGATGGGTCTGCCAGACCAGGTCCGTACACGAAGGGCGCTCACACACTTCTTAAAAACCACATCGACTATCCAATCTCACACCACTTCGTAGAGCGGCGTTAACACAGATATCATGATCATAATGACCATGGACACATAGCAACGGTACCGTGCAAGTGCTAACCTAGACCAAGCCAACCAGGTTCTGATACCATATAACATATATTGAAATTGTGATACATGGATATTTCATATCATTAATTTTCAAATCAATCATATCATTTTGCATATATACGTATATCATGAAAATCATTGGACCGTATACAGGTATTTCACATTTTACCATAGCTCAGCTCATACGTCAACAAATCATATCATAGCACAGCCCGTACGCTGACAAATCACATCCATAGCTCGGCCCATACGCTGGCAAATCATATACATTGCTCTAGCAAATCACATCCATAGCACGGCCCATACGCCGACAAAATATATCCATAGTTCAGCCCGTACGCTAGCAAATCATACACATAACACGGCCTGTACACCGGCAAAACATATAAAAATCTTGGCCCGAACGCCGATTTTTCATTATAAAAATCTGTATCATTAACACATTCCCAGAAAATAGTATTTCATAATAATTTCTACTCATGTCACACTAATAGGTTTTTCACATATTCAACATACCATCATTTTCAACAGTATTTTCCTAAATATAAATCATATATAAATATATTTATTTTCCTGAAATCAAATGCTATAACTGTGACAACCCGAATAATAATGGAATTTAAATAATAAGAGGAGGGGAAATGGAAATGGTAACAGAAGGAGGAAGTCAACTTTGTCGACGAACGCTTTGCGTTCGTTGACAAAATTGCATTTTGGAAGGAAAAACCAAAGGGAGTCATCAGGGCTTCATCGATGAATACAGGGGATTCATCGACAAGGGCTTTATAGAATTCATCAACGAAGACTGAATTGTCGACGAAGAAATACCAAGAAAGGTTTGAGCCGACTGAATTTCATCGACGAAATTAATGAAGGATTCATCAACGAATGACGTGGCTCGTTGATGAATCCAGTTCTATATATATACAAAAATCTGATTTTTAACTTCTTCATTAAGCTAACTCACTCCTCTCTCTCTCTCTCTCTCCCCCCCCCTCGACCCTCTCTCTCTCTCTCTCTCTCTCATCATTTTTGGGCCATATTTACACCGGATCGACAATCCAAAGTCACCACGACGCTCCTGGGGAAGTTCTCTCCAAATCTGCTGGAGCAGATCGTTGGTGAAAGCAAGTTAGAAATCATCCCTAAGTTGAGGTAAGGCTTTTTAAGCTAAATTTGGTCTTACGACAGTTATAGGAAATGATATACACGTAGAAATACTAAAGTTTAATACTGGAAGTTTTTAGTTTCAGGGTATTGATCAGGAAATCCTACGGGGGTTAGATCAGGATATTTAGAGGCTTTCTCAGTAATTAGGTAAAGGAATAAACTAAAGCAGTTACTTTCCATGCAAATTATTATTAATTATGAGTAAATTTATTTTCAGAAAAGTATATGTTATATTTGTATACTACGGATGAAAGCTAATATGTTAAAATGTATATGTATATATAAGATGTTAGAGAATTACGATTTTAGAATAAGAAGTATGATTTTATACAGCGTATGTGTGGCATGAATATTATTTTACGTGAAACGTATTATGATATGAAAGATTTTATGAGCAAAGTATGTTTTCAGGTATTATGAAAAGATATGTTATGTTATGATGATTTTGATGAATACATGATAATTGATTTATTTTCAGAATGTATATACCTGAAATGATTCCGGCGCGAGGCCTTAATTATGTTATGTTCGGCACGAGACCATAATTATGTTTTGTTCGGCACAAGGCCGTAATTATGATATGTTTGGCACAAGGCCGTAATTATGTTATGTTCGGCACGAGGCCGTAATGATGTTATACATATGATCATGTACTATATGTTATCAGAACCCGGATGTTAGTTTAGTTCAGTTCAGGAGCTCGGTATCGTAGCTATATGTAGATCAGATATCTACGTTCAGATTAGTGCTAACCATCCCATGAGGGGGATGGGAGGTGGATAGTCGATGTGGCTTTCAGTAGAGTGCAGACGTTCACTTGGCAGTCCAGACCAGGGTGTGGCGAGCTCATCGTACTTACAAACATATTTGACTCGGCAGTGGTCGGCCAGCCATTGTCCGGTCCCGCCTTCGGGCTGCACAACCCGTCATGGGGGCTCATCGTGATTGTTTCTGTGTTTTTCCTGGGGTGACGATTTCAGGAAAACCATAGTAAACTGTCGACGAGTCATGTGTTCGGGTTGCAGGAGTGGATTTTTGGGATTAGGAAGAGAAGGGATAGTTAATAGAGGTTTTGGAGTTTTAGTTGAATAAGTTAAGTCTATAGGAAGATATAATTTTGAAACGGTGTTCCATGTGTTTGCAGGATGGACCTAGGGGACAATAGTGCTCACGCCAGTGGGAATGATGGAGCAGGTCCTTCTGGCGCAGTTGGAGGAGATTCAGCAAGTTATGGCTGAGATAGCGCAGAGCTCTAAAGAGCAGGGAGGTCCATCCTCAACTCAGGGATGTACCATAGAGAAATTCATGAAGATGAATCTGCCGTCTTTCTTTGGAACGACTGATCCTGCAGTTGCAGAGAACTGGGTGTAGGAGATAGAGAAGATCCTGACAGTACTTCATTGCACTGACAAGCAGAGAGTTATATACGCTACATATAGACTGGCAAGGGAGGCTGAGAGGTGGTGGACAGCCACCAGGTTATTGGAGGAGCAGAGAGCTATACCAGTGCAGATGGCTTGGGCTTGATTCAGGGACATCTTCTTCGACAGATACTACCCTTTCTCAGTGAGAGACGCTTGAGTATAGGAGTTCATGAGCTGTCCCAGGGGTCGATGACTATCCCACAGTATGCGGCGAGATTTATTGAGCCATCTCGCTTCTGCCCATATATTGTTCCAGATGAAGCAAAGAAGGCCAAAATGTTTGAGAGAAACTTAAGGCGGAATATTTACAGGCAGGTGGCGGTATTGAGGATCCAGGATTTCTCAGAGTTGGTTGACAGGGCCACTATTGCGGAGGAGAGTCTATTTAGAGAGACAGAGGCATAGAGTCAGAAGAAGAGGGTTGCGCCCTCGAGTTATCAGACGGGTCCCAGCTGAGGTCCTTGGAGAGGAGGTAGATTTGGGGGAGGCCAGAGACAAATGGTAGAGCACAGGGGATCCCAGAGCAGTTAGCCGCCCGCCCCTTGTGCTAGGTGTGGCCGAAGACACCCGGGTGAATGTCGATTTGGAGAGAATGTTTGCTATTGTTGTGGGAGACCCGGTTACATGGCACAAGCATGTCAGATGTCGTTGGGTTATGCACAGGCTCCCAGACCATTTTGGGGTGGACATCAAGCGCCCCGCGGGGGTCAGCAGAGGAACACGGCGCCGGCGAGGGTTTATGCGTTGACACCAGGAGATGCCGAGATGGCTGGGGAGGTTGTCACAGGTACTCTTACTACTTTACCATATAGAATGATTGTTTTGTTTGATACAGGTGCCATGCACTCTTTTATATCGGTAGGGTATGTGAAAATTTTTGGAATAGAAACACAACCGTTAGATATAGAATTGTCTGTGGGTACGCCAATGGGATCTGTGATTAGATGCAGGAGAGTACTTCGAAATTTTCCAGTAAGTATTCAGGAGGGAGTGCTGTTAGCCGATCTTGGGCATGGATTGGTTAGCCATTTATCATGCTAGCATAGACTGCCATCAGAAAGAAGTAATTTTCAGACCCCCGGGTGAACCAGAATTCAGATTTACGGGTTCGTGTGTACGTGCATCGCCACAGCTAGTGTCGGCTATTCAGATGAGGAAACTGTTATAGGAGGGTTGCCAAGGGTATGTTGCATACATAAAAGAGTTGCTAAAAGAAGAGTTGAGACAAGGTGACATACCAGTAGTGAGGGAATTCCCAAATGTATTTCCAGAAGAATTGCTTGGTTTGCCGCCAGACTGTGAGATTGAGTTTACCATAGATTTGTTGCCGGGGTCTACACCAGCATCTAAAGCACCATACTGTATGGCCCCAATCGAGTTAAAAGAATTGAAAAATTAGTTATAGGAGTTACTGAATAAGGGTTTTATCAGGCCCAGTGTGTCGCCTTGGGGTGCGCCGGTATTATTCGTGAAAAAGAAAGATGGAATCATGAGATTGTGCATTGATTATAGGGAGATAAACAAATTGACAGTTAAGAATAAATATCCTCTCCCTAGGATCGATGATTTATTTGATTAGCTCCAGGGGACCCAGGTTTATTCTAAGATTGATTTGCGGTTTGGATACCATCATGTGAAAGTCAAGGCAGAGGACATTTTGAAGACTGCTTTTCGTACCCGATATGGGAATTACGAGTTCTTAGTGATGCCATTCGGGTTGACTAATGCACCAGCGATTTTTATGGATTTTATGAATCGGGTATTCCACCAGTATTTGGACCAGTTTGTGGTTGTATTCATTGACGATATACTGGTCTACTCGAGGAGTTCTGAGGAGCACGAGCATCATTTGAGGCTGGTGTTGCAGGTATTGAGAGAAAGGAATTTATATGCAAAGTTTAAGAAATGTGAGTTCTGGTTAAAGCAAGTTACTTTTCTTGGCCACGTGATCTCAGAAGCAGGAGTATCAGTTGATCCAAGCAAGATAAAGGCAGTGGTGAACTGGGGAAGGCCGAGAAATGTTCAGGAAGTCAGGAGTTTTCTGGGGTTGGCAGGTTATTACCGACGCTTTATGGATGGTTTTTCCAGGCTATCAGGTCCATTGACATGACTTACGAGAAAAAATGTGAAATTTGAATGGACTGATGACTGCGGACAGAGTTTCCAAGAGTTGAAGCAACGGTTAGTTTCAGCTCTAGTACTGGCTATTCCATCAGGAGAGGATGGTTATGTGATATACAGTGATGCCTCTTTGAAGGGTCTTAGGTGCGTGTTGATGCAGCATGGCAGGGTTATTGCATATGCGTCTAGGCAGCTTAAAGAATATGAGAAGAATTATCCTGTCCATGACTTAGAGCTTGCTGCAGTGGTTTATGCTCTTAAAATTTGGAGGCATTATTTATGTAGCAGGAAATGTAAGATTTTCACGAATCACATGAGCCTGAAATATTTCTTCACTCAGAAAGAATTAAATATGAGACAAAGAAGGTGGCTAGAGCTTATTAAAGACTATGATTGCACGATTAGCTACCACCCAAGAAAAGCGAACGTAGTGGCAGATGCTTTGAGTAGGAAATCAGGGGGATCCGTGCTGGCAGCTATAGAGATTTAGCACTCGATTCTGGTGGACTTGGAGAAGCTCAGTATAGAATTGGTGGAGGAGAGTCCTTAGGCAGTTATTGCTAGCTTAGTGGTCCAGCTTACACTTTACGAGAGGATTAAAGCAGCTTAGGGTGATGACGCAGAATTGGCAGCAGTGATGGCCAGAGTACGTGATAGTTAGGCTGAGGAGTTCAACATATTAGATGACGGAACTCTGCGATTTCGTACTAGGCTATGTGTTCCTGTAGATGCCGAGATTAGGAGGACTATACTGGAGGAGGCTCACAGATCCCTATACATGATCCATCCTGGCAGTACTAAAATGTATAGGGATCTGCGAGAGTATTTCTGGTGGAGTGGAATGAAGAGGGAGATAGCTGAATTTGTTCAGCAGTGCTTGATGTGCCAGCAGGTTAAAGCTGAGCACCAGAGACCAGCAGGACGGTTGCAGCCGTTGTTTATTCCGGAGTGGAAGTGGGACCACATTTCGATGGATTTTGTTACGGGATTACCATCGGTGCGGCAGGGATTGAATGCAATTTGGGTAGTTGTTGATCGTTTGACGAAGACTGCTCATTTCATCCCTATTAAAATTGGTTATTCCATGGACAGACTGGCAGAGATATATGTTCAGGAGATAGTTCGTGTTCATGGAGTACCAGTGTCCATAGTCTCAAACCGAGATCCTCGGTTTACTTCACGATTCTGGAAGAGTTTTCAGGAGGCTATGGGTACTTTGCTAGCTTTTAGCACTGCTTTCCATCCCCAGACTGATGGTCAGACGGAGAGGACCATTCAGATATTAGAAGATATGCTTCGTGCTTGTGTGCTTGATTTTGGAGGCAGTTGGATCTAGTACATGCCGTTAGTGGAGTTTGCTTATAATAATAGCTATCAGGCTAGTATTGGCATGGCTCCGTACGAAGCATTGTATGGCAGGAGATGTCGTTCTCCTCTTTTTTGGGATGAGGTAGGTGAAAGGCGAGTTTTGGGTCCAGATATAGTACAACAGGCGTCCGACAAAGTCCGGTTAATTAGAGGAAGAATTAAAACAGTACAGAGTTGGCAGAAAAGTTATGCAAACACTTGCCGCAGAGAATTGGAATTTGATGTGGGAGATCGAGTATTTCTGAAGATAGCTCCTCTGAAGGGAGTTATGAGGTTTGGAAAGAATGGCAAGTTGAGCTCTAGGTTTATTGGCCCTTTTGAGATACTTGAGAGAATAGGGTCAGTTGCCTATAGGCTAGCTTTACCGGCAGTTTTGGCTCTTATTCATGACGTGTTTCATGTTGCCATGTTACGGAAATACGTCCCAGACCCATCCCATATCATTAGCTATGTAGAGATAGAGCTCAAGGATTCCTTGGCATATGACGAAGTACCAGTACAGATTTTGGACAGGAAGGTTCAGACTTTACGTACTAAAGAAATATAGTTAGTTAAAGTTTTGTGGAAGAATCATGCTATAGAGGAAGCTTCTTGGGAGCTTGAGGAACAAATTAGACAGAGATACCCGCAGTTGTTCCTAGAGGTATAGAGGTACTCAGGTAAAGCATGATAGTTAGATAGATTTCTTTTTGCAGGTACGTGTATAAGATTTCAGCTAGTAGATAGTTTTTAGTTTTACATGTGTACTCTCCCAGAACATAATTTATAACCACGGTATTCCTTAGCCACAAGTGAGGTCAGGTAATAAAATAAGTAGACCATTTTTCCTGTACGGAATGATAGAGCGTGTTGGCGAGGATATATATAGTAAATTTCGAGGACGAAATTTTATAAGGAGGGGAGAATGTAACGACCCAGAAAATATCCATATTCAAATATTAAAGAGAGAGGAAAATAGATATAGAAACAGAAGGAGTTCATCGACGACATTGCATTTTGGAGATAATATTAAATAAAAATAATCTCAGAAAAATTGCCAAGCTTTGTTGACGAACACAGGGTCTCGTCGACGAAGGCCTTTAGAATTTCATCGACGAACACAGGGCTTCGTCAACGAGAAAATACCGAGAGGGGTTCTGAGGCAACCTGAATTTTTTCGACAAATACAGGGTCTCGTCGACGAAATCTGTGAAGGACTCGTCGACGAACACAGGGTCTCGTCGACGAAATCTCCCGTTTTATAAATAGTTGAAATCCGGGATTTTTATCATTTTCCTCTGAGCTCTCTCTCTCTCTCTCTCTCTCTCTCTCTCTCTCTCTCTCTCTATGACTCTCTCTCCCTTCTCTCTTCACTTCCAGCCCCACTAGTCGCCGGATCGACGATCCGAAGTTACCACGACCTCCATAAATCTGTCGAAGCAGATCGTCGAGAAAACGAAGTTAGATTTCATCCCAAATTCTGGGTAAGGTCTTTTATTGAGTTTTTGACTTCTTGACAATTATAGAAAATGATGTAGACTAGGAAATACTGATGTTTTGTTCTGGGGGATTGCGTTTTCAGGATGTCGAGTTAGGAATCCTGCGAGTATACAGCTAGATTTTTATAGGGGCTTTTCAAAGTTAAGGTAAGGGAAATATGCTATGCTAGGAGTTTTAATAGAGTTAATAGAGATTTCTTGGGCATATTGTTATGTCAGTTTGTTATACTGTTTTTATAGAAAATGAGCATAAATGTTTGTGTGGCTTAAGTAGACTTTTCATGTGAAAAATGAATTTATACAGTTGTTATGAAACATCATACTATACTAAATACAAAGATATAGATAGTATATATATTTGATATGGTTTTCCAGTATATGAGATTATACAGAGATAGATTTATATTCGTAGAGAAATGTGCATGCATATATAGTTTTATATGAATAGTTTATGAAACAGTTATATATATATATATATATATATATATATATATATATATCCAAATACATGTATACAGATGCTCAGATCAGTATTTTATATTACAGTTTATTACAGAACGGTATATACATATAAACAGTGTTATTACATGACATGTTCTTCCTATTACCATAACATACAGAACACAGACAGAGTATATATACAGAATACACAGATAGAGATACAG
Source organism: Malania oleifera (assembly GCF_029873635.1). Taxonomy (NCBI): domain Eukaryota; kingdom Viridiplantae; phylum Streptophyta; class Magnoliopsida; order Santalales; family Ximeniaceae; genus Malania; species Malania oleifera. The sequence continues at coordinate 8,618,656 of NC_080426.1, read as the reverse complement.
AGGTAGCATCAAGATGCTACAGATACAATGTTTACAGTATAGAAAGACAGAGTTATGGTAATTTTGGAAACACGATGAAAACAGTAAAAGAGTATATATATGTATATATGTATATAGTATCAGATCCCTGAGGAAAGTTACACAGACAGATACAGATAACAGAGCATGGTACCGTTGCTAGATACAGATAGAGTGCAACCACATAGCTCAGATAGTATGTGGGTACCGTCAGTCGTGCTCGAAGAGTATGTAGCTCCCCAGTACATTGGGTTGAGGGGGGCGGTTTGACGAGATAGTAGCCAATCCCGAGCTTAGGAGAGGATGCAGTTTGGCCGGGTTGAGGTAGTGTAGAGTATGATGACCTATTTGGAGGGCCAATGAGATAGAGTCCCGCCTACGGGCTGCACAACCTTGTTATGAGGGGTCAAATCATGACATACAGAATCCTTGGGATAAAAGCACAGTTATATATACATGTTTACAATTTTACAGTATAGTATGATATTACCAGTATGAAAAGTAGAAAACAGATGATACAATATGTTTTAAATAAAGAAAGAAAGATATGCTTGAAAGATATGATTTATAGATGATTTATTGCATTACAGTTCGGTCATTATTTTAAAAGTATCCTTAACTTAGTTGCCACACACTAGTAATAGCATATTTCCACTTACTAAGCATCGACTCACCCCCTTCATTCTAACATTTTTCAGGTGAGCCAGATAGGCGAGCAGATCAAGCTCGCGGATAGAGAGAGTGTTTGGTCACCCTAGTTATAGGGCGAGTTTTTGGCAAAATTGTGTATGTTTTTGGGATAGATGATACTGGAATGGCATTTTTGTATGGTCTGTATATTATAGAATCTGGTATTGTACAGTTTATGTATAAATGGTTTCATGATATATGTTTCCGCTACATAGGAATGTTTACTGTATAAAAAAAAAAAATAGAATTTTGAGGTCGTTACAGCTACAATAACAATATACATATTTTTCATAAAATACTAGCTTAATTTATCCCCTTACCTAATTCTTGAAAAACCCCTAAGAAAATCTGTCCTGCACCCGCAGGGTTCCCAACTCAACACCCTGAAAACAGCATTCCCCAAAACTAAAGTTCAGTATTTCTGCGGGTATAACATTTTTTACAACTGTCAAATAACTAAATACTTAGCAGAAAGCCTTACCCTGGATTTCGGATGGTTTCCACCTCAGCCCCACCAACGATCCACTCCGGCAGACTTGCAGAGAACTTTCCTAGGAGCGTCATGGTGGCTTCAGATCGTTGAACTGGCAAAAATCCAGCCCAAAATCTTAGTGAGAAGGAGGAGAAACCGTATGAGGAGAGAGAGAGAGAGATTCGGCGCAGGAAAATGACTTAAAATTCTCATTTAATCCTATTTATACTGCGGGATTCGTTGATGAGCCACGTCACCTCGTCGACGAGTCTTATAGAAAGTTCATTAACGAACTTCAACCCTCGTCGATGAATTTCAGGTTTCCACAAATTCACTCTCGGTATCTTCTCATCGATGAATCCTGTCCTCGTCGACGAGCTCCTCTTATACCCTCATCGACAAGTCCCCTGTGTTCGTTGACGAGGAGCTAAAAAATTCCTCAAAATTATGCCATCCAAAATGCAATATTATCGCGTTCGTCGATGAAGTCGACTGCTTCCTTTTGTTCCTGTTTCCATTTCCCTTCCTTTTATTATTTAAATACCATTATTTTTCGGGTCATTACACGAGGGTCTCGTCAACCAGGGCATGTCTCATCGACGAGAAGATACTGAGAGACTGTTTTTCCAAGTTCTAAATTTCGTCGACGAAGTGACGTGGCTCGTCGACGAAAGCCAGTGTATAAATAGCCTAAACTTCATTTTCAGTCGTAATTTCATGCACAAAATCCCTTTTCTCTCTCTACTTCATCCCTTCCCCCTTCTCTCTAGGTTTTTGGATTGGATACTCGTCGGTTCGACGATCCGAGGCCACCACGAAGCTCCTGGAAAAGTTCTTTTCAAGTCTGTCGAAGCGGATCGTTGGTGGGACTAGTTTGAGATTCATCCCAATCTCAAGGTAAGGCATTTTATTCAGTATTTGTCTTTCCCTCGGTTATAAGAAATGCAGTATACGAAGAAATACTAATGATTTGTTTTGAGGGATGTTGCTTTCAGGATGTTGAGGGGGGAACCCTGTGGGTGTAGGGCCAGAATACAGTAGGGGCTTTTCAGAACTTAGGTAAGGGAAATATGCTATGCTAGAGATTTTTAGAATGTATAACAGAAGATTATAAATTTATATTTACAAGCATGTGGATCAAATTATTTTTCTAGAATATCATGATTATTATTTTTACAGTGAAATTACAGAAATAGATCATGAGATTTTAATTACACAGCTGTGTGGCCTGAGTTTATTATAGTTTAGCATCATTGATTATGCAACTTTACAGATATTTAGTTATATAGATTAATAGCAAAAAATGAGACTTGTAGTATTTTTTAGAATAACATGATTTCTAAACCATAACACTCAGACAGATATTACAGATATTATAGACAGATATTACAGATATTATAGATAGAGACCCGAACCCATAAATAAGGAAAACAAATAAGTAAAGGGGGTGTTACAGCAGGTTCGTCGATGAAGGCAAAGAGTTCGTCAACAAAGGTCCTTCAGTACCTCATCGACAAAATTCAGAGCGTCGTCGATGAGGGAATACTGAGAGAGCCAATAAAATATCCAGATTAGGCTCGACGATGAAGGTATGGCTTCGTCGACGAGCTGTGTGGCGGATTCATCGATGAAGGCGCCACCTCATTGACAAGTTTGACTTGGTCAAAAGGCTTATAAATATCCGTTTGGGTTGCTTAAAGGCTAAGTTTCTCCCAAAGTTCTCCCTCTCTCTTTAACTTGCGGTTTTCTTCTCTCTCTCTCTAAGATCCTTCACCGTTCGTCGTCCGTTTCTAAAAATGGAGGTTCCTGCGTGGATTAGAGGAGGAAACTCTACAAATATAGCAGATCAGATCGTCATTTCGAAGATTTTTGGGTTTTCCCAAAAATCGAGGTAAGGAACTGATTCTATTTTTGATTAAGCAGTTATATAGTAATCTAGATTTCAGAGAAGTTATGTTCTGTAGTTTTTAAGTTTCGAGGATCTCGGGTCGTCGGTTTGGACCGTTTTGTACGTGGTTTCATTTCGGGTTTAAGGTAAGGGGAATTTGATTACAGCAGCATTTCTGGAAAAATTAAAGAGCTAAAAAGTTAGTTTATACTTATATGTATGATTTAACTGCTTATTCGCTAAATTCCATTGGATAGAAATGCTAGTTTTACGATTTTACAATTTTTGGTAAAAACGAGAATTTTGGCGTATGATCTTCAAACTTTACAAAACTACTTTATTACATTAATACTGTAGTAGGATATGCTTAGATCCTTTATTTCTCCATTTAAATGATGTTATGGAATTTTTATATGATATAGCGAGTTTTCATTCAAACCAATGTGATCTGTGTACTGAAATGGAACGTGTGAATCTTTTATAATATTTATATGAATTATGGGAACTGGAGTTCCATTTTGCTATACTGAAATGTGGAAAATAGGAGTCGGTTATATATCGTGCTTTATACTTAAAAAGGGTAAACCGAGAGAGTGTGTGTCGGTTTATACCCGAAGTGAGTGAATAAGTTTGTAAAAATACTGAAATTGCACAGGTTATTATGTTTTCATTATAAATTTTATATATGATAAATGAAAACACATCTTGCTACCAAAGGAGTTGAAATATACTTCAGTAAATGGACTTGAAAAATACTCCTAGATGCTTGGTTCCGTAGCTAGTAAGTACAGTGTAATCACACATGTGAATCGGTGTGAGTACATAAGGTAGTCGGCTTGTAGGAGTTTGTAATCACTAGTGAAAAAATAGACCAAGGGAGGTAGTCAGACTATAGAATAGATGCTCGGCAATGTCTGCACAAACAGGGCATGTTAGAGTTATCAGTGCACAACCTGTGCCATGGGGTAAATAGGCATAATTATGTCACACCAAGATGGTCGTTGTTCTAAAATTCATATAGATGATTTAAAGGCTTTTACGAAAGAAATTTATAGCATTTAATTCATTATACCTGTTGCACCATAGTATTGAAAATGTTAACCATACGTATTGGATGTAATTGAAATAAGCATATGCAGTCACACACTATTGTAATATTTTTCCTCCTAACTAAGAAGTGTCTCACCTCGTTATACAACCTTTGTTTTCGGGTCCATCAGGACGTCGGTCCTAGTAGCTAGAGGGACTCGGGAGGTTGTTTTTGGTTTAGTCTACGTAAGTGTTCTGATAATGTATTGAACTTAGTTGGAGTTCCCTTTTTGGAGGATTGTAATAAAAAATTTTATTCTATGTCTAGATATATATGTATTTGAGGATATAACGGTAAGCACTGGTATAAGTCTAGTAGAAATTCCAGTGAATGTTTATATTTTTCTGCAATATTTACATTATAATTATGTATGATTTATACCCATATGTCTTTATTTAGGGCGGGTTGTCTATGTATGTTTAGCAAGTATAGGTATTCTGTATTTGTGTTAACGGTACTGGATTGTATAAAAGGGGCTGGGTCGTTACAATAGATATTTCAGTAAGATATTCCAATTCATATTTATAGTGTTATGGTCGTTTTGAAATCATCTTAAAACAGTAAGATAAACAAATATATATATATATTGTAACGACCCGAAGAATAATAGTATTTAAATAATAAATAGGGAGGGAAATGGGATCAGTAACAGAAGGAGGCAGTTCGCGTTCGTCGACGATGTTGCACTTTGGAGGAAATAACTCAAGAAATTTTTCAGACCTCATCGACGAACACAGGGGTTTTGTGTTACAGTTCATTTCAGAAATACAATTGATACAGATACAGTTTATCACAGCGTCATAGTTTATACAGTTATTATATAATTATGGTAAAACAGATAGTTGTATATAGAAATGTATTATATAGTATTAGACTCTATTGGACAATTACAGATTATAGAGCACGGTACCGTTGCTACATACAGTATAGAGGGCAATCACCTATTCAGATAATACATGATATGACCGTCGATCGTATAGAGCCCACGAGTGAACAGGCTCTCCATCAGATATGGGTTGAGGAGGGCTGATTAGACTAATGGAGTATAGTGGTTTATCCTGGTCGGCCAGGTAGGATAGATCCCGCCTACGGGCCGCACAACCCTGTCATGAGGGTTAAATCATGACATACAGTTATCCACAGGGAAGTTTTCAGCTATTACATGTATATATAGTTTTACAGTAATAGTGAGGGTACTTATGTATAGTAAAAGTATTAAGAATGGAAAACCTACAAAACATATATGTTAAGCAATATCGGTACAGGTGGTGATTGTATATGTTATTTGTACTGGTATTCACAAATTCAATTATACATGTTTATATAGATACAAATTTTCATAGTATTGTACTCATTTGCCGCACACTAGCAATAGCATATTTCATCTTACTGAGCGTTGGCTTATCCCATTACTTTAACATTTTTCAGGTGATCCAAGTAGGCAAGCAGATCAGGCTCGCAGATAGAGGGGCCTCAATACTGCCCTGTCAGTAGAGTGAGTATTTTTTAGAGTATTTATGTATAGCCTTAGTCCAATTGAGGGTATTTTGGGAAACAGTCATATATGTATATTTGGGGACACATTTTAGTACTCTGGTATTGTATATTTTCTAGATTGAGTTTATATAGATTCCGCTTCCCGCTGATTAGGTTGATGGTTTGGTTTAATTTAGTAGGTACCAGAGCATTATAAATCTTACAGTATAAAAAAAAAAAAAAACCCAGTTAATTAGTTAGACGTTACATATATAGTAGTAGTACACAGTATCAGATCCTTGAAGAAATTACAGATAGAGATATACAGTAGAGCACGCTACCCTTGTTATTACAGATAAAGTGCACCGCATTACTCAGATAGTATGTGGATTCCGTCTAACCGCGCCATGAGAGATTGCAGACTCCCCAACAAGTTGGGTTGAGGTGGCTGGTTAGACGAGATAGATTTGGAGATTGCTCGGAGAGACTGCAGTGGGCTAGATTGGCGGATGTACAAATATAGATTCACTTGCCTGGTAGGCCAACTAGAATAAGTCTAGCCTACAGGCCGCACAACCCTATCATGAGGGGTTAAATCATGACATACAGATCTCAGGGTAAAGCAGAAGTTCCTATGTATGTACAGGTATATCATACAACAGCAGTTTATATTATCATATTAGAACTATTTACAGATAACGAATTCAGATACATAGTTGTATTTTAAACTACATTCCATGTGTTTTGTACAGTATATCAACTTACTCAATTTACAATTTCAGTATTATTTCAGTATATTAAATGTGTAACTCAGCTGCCACACACTAGTGATAACATATTTCCTCTTACTGAGTGTTGTCTCATCCCAGTGACTTACCATTTTTCAGGAGATCTAACTAGGCGAGTAGATCAGGCTCACGGATAAAGATTATCTTGCACTACCCATACTGGAAGGGTAGGTGTTTCTATGATACCAGTGGTTTGGGGTAGATTCCAGGTTTTAGTGATGTCACTTGGTATTTTGTAATATTTGCATACATTTTGAGATTTATAGTTTTTTGGTATTGTATATAGCAATTCCCAGTTTCTTGTATATCGCTGCTTAGGTATGTGTGACGTACAGAGTTTCCTCGGTGCTCCTTTAAGCCTGGGATTATTAGTAGTATTTTAGACAGATGGTATTTATGATATATATATATATATAGAAAAAAAAATGTTATATAAGTAGCAAGTCGTTACACCATGTATGTTAATAGATGCAAATTTAGGGCTTAATGAAATGACTTTTCATTTAACTTTCACTCATCCTTTCAAAAATATTTTAACATTCATTTTATCATAATTATCTTTGTACGCAGTTTTTTTTTTTTTTTTGAAAAATTTTAACAAAATTTCAGCAGCATGCCGTCTATAAATTGGACATTTTCCTATAAAACTTGTACCTGAAACGTAGTTTTTTTCACAAAATAAAACATTTCAAGCATGCAACAACTTAAATCTAGTACCAGCATGCAATTCATAATGTACTACATCAGCCATGCAGTTGGCGTTCAACACAAGCATGTATTCTAATAGTTCAATATACAATTCATATAACATAATACCATCCATCAATAAAATATTATAAGGAAAATGTTAAAACACAATTCAACTAAGGTTTTCTAGTTTTGTTCAAAAAGTTGTTTCTCAAACATTCTTGATGCAGCTTGGGTTGTGCATGAAGTTGTTACTTAGATTGTGAGAAGGCTTGTGATATATTGAGTTGGGGTTTCGTGGATTCAGTTATGGGCATAAAAAACTTTGGTTATTTATTGAGAAAATGGATTATGGTTTGTTTTTCTTCTATTCAATGATAGTGGTGGAATCCTTGTTACATATTCCGCTTTCTTCATGGCAGTCTGTTATTTCATTTTTTGTTCAGTTTGGTGGTAAATGTCTTAATTAGAGTGCTAATGAAGTGTGAGGCTTGTGGTCTTGTGGAAGGTTTGTTCCTTGGCAGGAATGAAGTTTGTTTCTCATGTACACTTTGTTGATGATTTTTAGAAGGTTTTAAGATTGTCTTTACTTTATTGGAGATTTTTTAGCTTGTCTTTGGTCCTTAGGATTTAATTTGCTAACTTGAGTTTGACTATAAAAGTTTTCAATATATAGGAGGTTTCGAGTTGTGATTCTTTAATAAGTTTTAATGTTCATAAGTGGCTTTCACTTATATGACATTTAGTTCTTGACCTTTCACTATATTCTATACATTGTTGTTCTTAGCCAAAGAATATTGGACATTTTAAATGATAAGCCTAAGATCGCCTCTTTTCTTACCAATATCAACATGTGATAGATGTGAGTTAGAATGACTTTAAGTTTTAACTAATCATGCATACGTTTCTTTATACATGGTTTTATTCTGGAAAAACTTTAACGAAATTTCGGCAGCATGCCGTCTATAAATTAGACATTTTCCAAAAAATTCCTACACTAAAACTTGATAGATTCAAGCAAAAAAATCACAATAATACGCATCATGCAAATACCAGTGAGTTTGAGCATGCGAGAACCTAAATCCACTACCCGCATGCAATTCACAATGTACTGCATCAGCCACGTAGTTGGCGTTCAACACAAGCATGTATTCCAGTAGTTCAATATACAATTCATATAACATAATACCATCCATCAAGAAAATATTACGAGGAAAACATTAAAACACAATTCAACTAAGGTTTTCTAATTTTGTCCAGAAGGTTGCTTCTTAAACATTCTTGATGCAGTTTGGGTTGTGCATGAAGTTGTTACTTAGATTGTGAGAAGGCTTGCGATAGATTAAGTTGGGGTTTCTTGGATTCAGTTATGGACATAAAAAGCTCTGGTTATAGATTGAGGAAATGGATTATGATTTGTTTTTCTTCTATTCAATGATGGTGGTGGAATCCTCGTTTACATATTCCATTTTCTTCATGGTAGTTTGTTATTTCATTTTTTGGTTCAGTTTGGTGATAAATGTCTTAATTAGAGTGCTAATTAGGTGTGAGGCTTGTGGTCTTGTGGAAGGTTTGTTGCTTGGCAAGAATGGAGTTTGTTTCTCATGTACACTTTGCTGATGATTTTTAGAAGGTTTTAAGATTGCCTTTGCTTTGTTGGAGATTTTTGAGCTTGTCTTTGGTCCTTAGGATTTAATTTGCTAACTTGAGTTTGACTATAAAAGTTTTCAATATATAGTAGGTTTCGAGTTGTGATTCTTTAATGGGTTTTAATGTTCATAAGTGGCTTTCACTTATATGACATTTAGTTATTGACCTTTCACTGTATTCTATACATTGTTGTTCTTAGCCAACGATATTGGACATTTTCAATGATAAGCCTAAGATCGCCTATTTTCTTATGAATATCAACATGTGAGAGGCACGAGTTAGAATGACTTTAAGTTTTAACTGATCATGCATATGTTTCTTTGTACATGGTTTTATTCTGAAAAAACTTTAACGAAATTTCGCAGCATATCGTTTGTAAATTGGATATTTTCCAAAGAATTTTTGTACTAAAATTTGATAGATTCAAGCAAACAAATCACAATAATACGCATCATGTAGATACCAGTGAGTTTGAGCATGCGAGAACCTAAATCCACTACCAACATGCAATTCACAATGTACTACATCAACCATGTAGTTGGCGTTCAACACAATCATGTATTCCAATGCACAAGATACAATTCATATAACATAATACCATCCATCAAGAAAATATTTCCAAGAAAACTTTAAAGCACAATTTATTATTGCTCGTAAGACTTGCACATCTAATGTGAAAATGCATCTAATGACGTGTCTAATAATGAGTTTGCAATGGACTCATTTATTACATCCAATGAAGTACTAAGAATCTAACAAAGGATATAAATAATACCACCTAACAAAGGATATAACATAGTGCAATATTATTCATTTCTTCATTTACTCAAAAAATACAAAATAATTTTCATCTCTATTTTGAAAACCAACAAAATTTATTCATTTTTTAAGCATACACAACATATTTGAAATGGAGTTTTTTTTTTAAATTTTCTAATATTAATTTGCAAGGACACGCATACTAGCGTACTCATGTATTTCATGTATAAGTTTGAAGCTCCTTGTCGTAAAATAGTTAAAAATTTAAGGTCGCTTCTACAAATAAATATATGCGCACATACACTATACAAATAAATTATGTGTATTGTGATTCCAAATCTTTATGTGATGATGAATATATTTATGTATAGTGAGATGCCTTAATTAATGTGTAGAAGAATATGCAGCAATATGCATACAAAATTAAGTTAATCTTTGAAATTAATATGTAGCAAAAATATGCTATATATCATGAAATAAACTTTTTTTACCTATCAGTTCAAACATCCATATTTTCCATAATTATCTAAAATTCCTACTCTATGAGGTATACATACTGAATTTTCAATGCACAAGAATAGAACAACGACATACCTTCTAATGAGAGGAGCCACCTGCATCATCTGATCGAGATTGGCACATCATTTCTTCGAATTGCGCTTGCTTGTTCATCATAGCTGCGAGCATGACTTCAAAGGTGGAGACCTTTTCTTTCAAACTCTAGTTCTCCAATGTGATGTTAGACACCATGTGTCTCAACTCCTGGTTCTCCAGCTCCACCATTTGCACGCGCTGATCCATCTCATCCGCCTGAGCATCGGCCTCTCTACGCGCTTCTTCTAGCACAGCACGAGCCACTGCACCCATCGAAGACAATATTGTGGGGGCAATGTATCCACTTCCAAGCCCTTTCAGCCAGCCCCCCGCTTGTTCCTCAAGCACCTGAGCGGTTATCTTGTAATCCGTTATTTACTGGTTCCCCTCTTCAATAGGTGCATCTCTCAGCTCGACCATCCGTGCCTATTTTCAGTCATGAAAATGATAAAAAAGAATAAATGAGAATATAACTTCAATGTTTGGAATCAAATTATAAATTACATATTTAATTTGACTTACATGTTTGCTTTGCACACCGTCGCACCACTCCCCTGATCGCCATTAGTGCGTTCTCTGATAAAGATCTAGCAATGGCCCCTCGGCGCCAGTCGCGGGATTACACTACATTATCATATAAAACATCATTAATATTAATTCAGGTAATCGTTAGATAGTGTTATATATAGCAATTACTTGTCGATGATTTACGAATAACCTCAACCCACCGCAATGCGTCGTAGGGAGTTTGTTGCAGTAAAGATGTCAAGACTTCTTATTAGCCATAGAAAAGCTTAAAGTAGATATTATAATACAAACTCATCACCTGATAGTGTGGGTCGCAGAAATGGCGACACATCACCTGCCAATCCTCTTGGATATCTTATTGTATGGGTGGGTTTCTGCTTCATCTCCCATCGTATAAAAATGTTTGCTCATTTTCGCACAGTAGGACTTAAATTTATTGCAAAGTTGGACATCCACCGCCCTCTTCACATAGTCCTCGTGGAGAAGGTCCATATCGAACTCCTCCTGCATAGGTAATACATTTAGAATGTTAGATAGTTGATTGGCTAGTATATTAAAAGTTATAAAAAAAAAAAAAAGGTTTGGCATTACTTACCAAGATGCGCATGTAAAGAACCATGCACTGTGCCTCAATAACCTGTGGCCAGTTAAAGGTGGTGATTGGAGCATACTGTCGGCGTATAATGTCGAGCTCTTGCGTCCACACTGGACACGAATTGTCACGCAAGGCGATGAAGCCTGGAGGAATGTCGATCCTAATGTGTAACGCCTCGATTGTCGTACAATTTTTTTTCCTAAATAATAAATAAATGATCACACGTCATCCATAACATTCACAAATCGGCCACATCAACAATCCTACTATCATTCGTACGACCCGACCAGCATTAGGTATCGGGTAAAAAGTCATTTTATTTATAAAACCTAACAGCGGAAGACAATGTATTTATATCATTCAAAATACAATATCCAGAGTATCTATATACACACATATAAATCATTATCACAAAGTTAAAAACTACTCAACTATAGGGGAAATTACACACCCCCTAATCCAAAAACTCACCCTGTGTGTCAGGGTCCCACCTCCATAAGATCACGGAGCTCTATCACCTGATTTATACCTATTCCCTGAAAATTTTAGATAATTTGGGTGAGATACATCTCAGTAAGAAGGAATAAATTATTTACAGTGTGTGGTCATATGAGTTCAGTTATAACATGCTTTACTTGTTTTTCAAAACAACATTTTATCTGAGAAAATACACTGATATTCTCATTCTTATAATCATATAGATATACAACACAAGCTTTTATAAGCTTTAAAATCATTCCTCAAGTTTATTCATTTCTAACACACATACTTACCCTCAAAGTTCCCGAGAATAGGGAAGATTGCCCGCCTATACCGGTAGCTTCCCTTTGCCCTAACACATTATGCTGCCAGGAATGGCCACATCTAATACCTATCAGGGCACTCACCTTACTCAGTAAGCCCTCAGGCGTAGAGTTTCATTTCGCCTCAATTATTTATTTTATAAAAAACACACTCTTTCATTTTTCATAATCATATCCCATTTTAACTCATTACATATCTATGTATACCTAAATTCCCATTTATGTACTTTACATAATACATTAAATCACAATTCCAATTCTCAACACATTCACGATTTCCATACTGAGCATACCTCCCCAACGGCATCGATAGGAATCTCACAACACAATTTTCATACTGAGCATACCTCCACAACGACATCAGTAGGAACTTCACACACACACACACACACACACATTCTCCATACTGAGCATACCTCCCCAACGACATCAGTATGAACTTCATACACACACACACAATCTCCATACTGAGCATACCTCCCCAACGGCATCAGTAGGAACTTCGCGCACACACACTGTCTCCATACTGAGCATACCTCCCCAACGGCATCAGTAGGAACTTCACACACACACACAGTCTCCATACTGAGCATACCTCCCCAACGGCATCAGTAGGAACTTCGCACACACACACAGTCTCTATACTGAGCATACCTCCCCAACAGCATCAATAGGAACTTCCCACACACACACAGTCTTCATACTGAGCATACCTCCCCAACGACAACTATAGGAACTTCACACATACATACAGTCTCCATACTGAGCATACCTCCCCAACGGCATCAATAAGAACTTCACACACACACACACACAGTCTCTATACTGAGCATATCTCTCCAACGACATCAGTAGGAACTTCACACACACACACACTGTCTCCATACTGAGCATACCTCCCCAACGGCATCAGTAGGAACTTCACACACACACACACAGTCTCCATACTGAGCATATCTCCCTAACAGCATCAATAGGAACTTAAAACACACACACAGTCTCCATACTGAGCATACCTCCCCAACAGCATCAGTAGGAAAGGAATACCACCCACCCACAATTATTGTGCGGCTTTGGCATATCATCAATCATATTTCAGTATATCTCAATTCATTAATTTGTACAATCTCATTTTTCATGTAAATAATTTCTACTCACATATAAATATCACATTTCATTATTTTCCACTAACCACACCAATCATTCTCGTTTCAATATTTTCTCAGAAAATACACATCGTTATATTTCACATTTTTCAACACATGTAATGCGCCACACAATTTTCATCCAATATTCATAATATGTTAATTTTATACTACAAAGCATCACAATTTAATATTACTCAAATGCCACACAATTTATCTAATATTTATATCATAATAACTTTCAGGCAAAATATCATATGCTCATTTTCACATATTAATTCACACAGTAATTCTAAAAATATTGTTATAATTTATTCCCCTTACCTGACTTACTGAGAGTCTCGTTAGGACCCAAATCCTACGCCCTTGGCGCCTGAAATTCAAATCCTGCAATTTGCATTTTTTTTTCCAGATTAATTAACCTATTTCTCCAAAATAATACCCATCTAACCTTTCCTAGGCTCCATATATCTCAAATTAACATTTAAACTAATATTTAACACCCCCATTTAATTTTCTGAATTTTTCTTGTGGGTACCAAAATTACACCCGCGGCGCTCATCCGGACCCTAAATTCCAAAAATTATATTTCAGCTCCAGATGCTCAACATTTGAGTATTTCTAAATTTATGTTAATTAATTAAAAATAAGCCCCTTAATAACCTCTGTACCCCAAATTTGGGGTTTTGCCCATAACGACCCCATGAGAATTCTGTCTCACTAGACATGTAGAGAATCATCCATAGATTCTCGTGGTGGTGTCTATTCGTTAATCAAACTTATAAATTGCAAGAAATTAAAGAAAAAAATAGAAATGAGCTTACCCCAGGAGATACGTCTACGCCGCTCCTACCACCAATCCGCTCCGGTAGAAATGATGGCAGCGGAGAATGGAGTCCAGCGGTATCTTTCAATTTTCGATCGGGCGAAAATCCGCCACGAAATCGATGAGAGAGGGAGAGAGAATGAGAGGAGAGAGAAAAAGAGTTCAGGCACAAGCCCTGGATCTTCTTCTTCTTCTTCTTCTTCTTTTTTAACTTTTGAAAACTCCTGAAGCTTTTGCTTTAGGAAGGATAATAATAATAATAATAATAATAATAAATTTAATTAATATTAATAATAATATATTTTATTAATAAAAATAAAAATAAATTTTAATTATTATTTTTTTCTTTTTTTTTTTAAATCCGATTAATTAATTATTATTATTATTTTTTTAGAATCACCCCACTAATATTGCATAGCCCTTTTTGGGGTTATTACGTTCTCCCCTCCTTATAAAAATTTCGTCCTCAAAATTTATTATTCGTTTGCGTAACTCTTGCTCCTTCCAATCAAGAATCTGCACTGACATTTTTTCATAAGTTAAAGCATCACCCAATTCCAGTACTTCATAACTGATCACATGGGAGGGATCTGGGACATAGTTTTTCAGCATAGAAACGTGGAATACGTCTTGGATCCTAGATAGGACTGGTGGTAAAGCCAAACGATAGGTAACTGGACCCACTCTTTCTAGAATCTTGAATGGTCCAATATACCTAGGGCTCAGCTTACCCTTCCTCCCAAACCTAATAACCCCTTTCATTGGTGCCACCTTCAAGAACACGTGATCTCCTACGTCAAACTCCAATTCTCACCGGCGAGTATCTACATAACTTTTCTGCTGGTTCTGTGCTGTTCAGATCCTGTCTCTGATGAGTCTGACTTTATCCCAAGTCTGCTGTATCAGCTCTGACCCCAATATATGTCTCTCCCTGATCTCATCCCAGTACAACAAGGATCGGCACCTCTTGCCATACAGTGTCATCCCAATACCAGCCTGGTAGCTATTGTTATACGCAAACTCGACTAGTGGCAAATACTGCATCCAACGACGTCCAAAGTCCAGCACACATGCTCGCAGCATATCCTCCAGAATTTGTTTTGTTCTCTCTGTCTACCCATCTATCTGAGGATGAAAAGGTATGCTGAATGACAACTGAGAACCCATGGCCCCTTACATATTCTTCCAAAAACGAGATGTGAACCGTGGGTCTTTGTCTGAAACTATGGACACTGGGACGCCGTGGAGTCTAACTATCTCTTGGATATATAACTCAGCTAATCCATCCATGGAGTAGCTAACTCTGATCGGCACAAAGTGGCCAGTTTTTGTCACTCGATCCACCACTAACCAAATAGCATCTTGTCCACGCAACGCCGGTGGTAATCCTTTGACGAAATCCATCGCTATATGCTCCCACTTCCACTCAGGAATGTGGAGTGGCTGCAATGATCCCGCCGGTCTCTGATGCTCAGTCTTCACTTGCTAGCACGTCAAACACTGATCCACATACTGGGCTATCTCCCTCTTCATGTTGCTCCACCAGAAGGACTCTTGAAGATCCCTGTACATTTTAGTGCTACCTGGATGTACAGTATACAGAGACCGATGTGCTTCCTCCAAAATAACTTTCTTGATCTCAAGATCAGCAAGAACGCATAACCTAGTACGGAACCACGAGGCTCCATCATCTGAGATGCTGAACTCTGTTTCCTGACCATCCTATACCTTCCCCGTAAGTTATAACTAATTCTGCATCGTCCTCTTAGCTACTTTAATCTTCTCCTATAGAGTTGGTTGCAAAACCAAGTCAGCAATAATTACGTGGTGATCATCCTCTACTAGCTCCATACCGAGTCTCTCCAGATTCATCTAGATCGGATGCTGAATTTCCACTGCAAATATAGATGAATCCATTGATTTTCGGCTCAAAGCATTAGCAACCACATTAGCCTTTCCTAGTCAATATGGTCAGCGGGCCTAACAGACTCGAGAACCCCTCAACAAACTTGCGGTAGTACCCAACCAATCCTAGGAAACTCCTGATCTCATGCACATTCTTTGGTTGTACCCAATCTACCACCGCCTCAATCTTACTCGGATCAACAGAAATACCACCCCTAGATATAACGTGTCCAAAGAAGGTAACCTGTTCCAACCAGAACTCGTACTTCTTGAGCTTTGCATACAACTTCTTCTCTCACAACACCTGAAGCACTATACTCAGATGCTCCTCATGCTCCTCTAGGCTCTTTGAATACACCAGTATATCATCAATAAATACTACCACAAACTGATCCAAATACTGGTGAAAGACTCTGTTCATCAAATCCATAAACACTGTAGGAGCATTCATCAAACCAGACGGCATAACTAGAAATTCATAGTGACCATACCGTGTTATGAATGCTGTCTTTGAAACATCTTCCACCATGACTTTCACCTGATGGTACCTAGAGCGTAAGTCTATCTTTAAAAAGATTTGTGTCCTCTGTAACTAATCAAACAAATCATCGATATGCTGGAGCGGGTATTTATTCTTGATAGTTACTTTGTTTATTTCCCTATAGTCGATGCACAACCTCATCGACCCATCCTTCTTCCTCACAAATAAAATCGGTGCTCCCTAGGGCGACACACTGAGCCGGATAAACCCCTTATCCAATAGTTCGAACAACTTTTCTTTCAATTCTTCTAACTCTGCTGGTGCCATTCTATACGGCCCCTTCAAAATCGGCGTTGTCCCCAGAACCAGATCAATAACAAACTCTACCTCACGATCAAGAGGTAGTCTTGGCAAATCCTCGAGGAATACATTAGGAAAATCCCTCACCATTGGGATCTTCTCCACCCTCAGCTCCCCTTCTGATACTGCCTTCACACAGGCTAAATATCTCTGACTGCCTTCTGATAGCATCCTACGTGCCTGAATAGTAGATAGTAACCAAGGTGGGGTGTGCACACGTGATCCCACGAATCTGTACTCCTGTCCCTCTAGAGGTCTGAATACTACCTCTCTCTGATGGCAATCATTGCGAGCATAGTGGGCAGCTAGCCAGTCCATACCCAAGATTATTTCAAACTCATGCATGTCTAAAACCACCAGATTAGCTAATAAAAACCTCCCCTGAATATCCACTGGACAATCCCTGAGTACATTTCTACATATCCTTACAGTCCCAATCGGCGTAGCAACAAACAAACTAATATCTAACGGCTAAGGCTCAAACCTACACAACTTTACATAATCTTAGGCGATGAAAGAATGAGTCGCCTCAGAATCAAACAAGACAGTAGCTTTAAATGACAGTATTGAAACAGTACTTGTCACCACATCTCCCGCGCCTCAGCATCTCCCTGTGTCAGTGCATAAACTCGTGTCAGGGCAGTATTCCTCTGCTGTCCACCTTGAGGTGCCTGATAGCCTCCTCTATATGGTCGAGTAGCAGCCGCTACCGCTGGCAGTGCCTGACAGTTCCTCGCAAAATGCCCAGACTGGTGGCACTGATAGCAGACAACCTCCCTCGCTCGGCAACCTCCTGGATGCCTCCTCAAACATCTGGGACAAGGAGGGAGCACATTAACAAAATCGAGGAGAGAGGGAGAGAGAATGAAAGGAGAAAGAGAGAGAGAGAGAGTTCAGGCACAAGCCCTGGATCTTCTTCTTCTTCTTCTTTTTTAACTTTTGAAACCTCCTAAAGCTTCTGCTTCATGAGGGATAATAATAATAATAATAATAATAATAATAATAATAATAATAATAATAATAAATTTAATTAATATTAATAATAATATATTTTATTAATAAAAAATTAATTATTATTATTTTATTTTTTTTCTTTTTTTTTAAATCCGATTAATTAATTAATTAATTATTATTTTTTTGGGAATCACCCCACTAATCTTATATAGCCCTTTTTGGGGTTGTTACATAATGCGTTGCCCCGTCCTCTGCATATGCTTCTTCAGCGCCATGTTCTTCGTGACACCACGGCCTAACTTGGCTGTGGATGTCGATGCTGAAAGAAGAGTTAAATTAAAAATAATATTTTAATCATACACGTGAATAAAAATTAATAATTTATGTTAACTTTGGTGTATTCCCAAGAGGGGGATGAATTGAAATTTAAAACTTTCTCCCTAGGTTTAGCTAATTTAATAGTAGTATATTCACAACCTAGGGTCAGTCTATGCAATCCCAAATGCGCAGATTAATGTAATATTCGAAAATTTAAATCATACGCATCATTCACAATAAAGCATACAACTGCAGTAAATAAATTGTAGAAATGTAAAGAACACGCACGATATATTATTGGGGTTCGGCCAACTATGCCTACATTCGTGCCTCTTACTCACAAGCCCGAGGATTCCACTAATGGCTCACTTAACGGGTGGAGTGGCACCGATTACAACCAGGTCAATTACCACAGGGCTGACCTAAACCTTAACCAAGTCAATTAAAGGGCTGACATCAACCAATACGCCTTAACAGGATGGCGCACTTAGCTTTCCTAACCAGGTCTAAGCCAGTCCAGGACTATTTCAAAGGGCTAGTCTCCCTCTTCAGGCCCGTGCCTGGAAATACAACAGTATTTGAAATACAATGAAATGGTACAATAATTATGCTTTCATGTAAAGCAGATGTGTACCCAGATACGCGCAATATACTTAATCAATCAAATGCACATCAATAATGTAGGTAAATGTAAGCTCAGTGATGTGTATTTTTGTACAAGTTACACTCAACAGGATATGATCGCTAATATGTTCAACAGTGTTCTAAACAAGCTATTTCTTTGAAACAGTAATTATCAAATTTCAATAATAAACCATGGTTTCAAAGATGCTGCAAATATTCAAAACAATTCAAAATATTTTCTTCAATGTAATATGTTCAAGGGTTGCTTGAAAGAATAATATAGCTTGTTAAATAATATTTTGCACAACAAAATCAAGCTATAGGAATCTTTGCAATGACAATGCAAAGATCCTTAAACTACTAGGTTTTTCCCAACACAAGATTTATTAAATGAAATCTGTGGGAAATCTTGCTAACTCCCCAAAAATAAATCAATCAATCAAATAGGAACACTGGGAGTATTAGCAACCTAATATACACTAGCACAATCAATATACTCTCACAATACTAAAATGTATCAAGGGAATAAATATTTGAGAGTATTTTGGGTAAAATGGGATTTTAAGATAGAGAGGATTTTTGCTAATTATTTTGGCTAATCTAATACTAATCCTTACAAATGAACCCATATTTATAGGCAGGGGTAAAATTATAACCGTTGGGGACTTGTTGGGAATAATTAGAAAAGATTCAAAATGTTAAAAGCTCATTAACCCAACATAACCCAATTTTACCATGGTTAATTTAATTTTAACCCACCGAGGTTAGGGTGGCTGAAACTCATTTTTGGCCGAAATTTCTTGTGCAGTACATCTCTCTCTCCTACCCTTCAGTCCCTCTTCCTTCTCTCTTCGATTTCAGGCCGGATTTCGCCCGGTTCGATGATCTGAACCCACCACGACGCTTCTAGGAAAGTTCTCTGCAAGTCTTCTAGAGCAGATTGTCGGTGGGGTTGAGTTGGAAACCATCCCAAATCCAGGGTAAGACTTTTTACTCAATATTTGGATTTTTGGCAGTTGTAGAAAGTGTTGTACGCTTAGAAATACTGAACTTTAGTTATGGGGAATGTTGTTTCCAGGGTGTTGAACGGGGAACCCTGCGGGTGCGGGACAAATTTTCTTAGGGGTTTTTCAGGAATCGGGTAAGGGGATAAACTAAGTTAGTTCTTTTTAAGAAAATGTATGTATATATAGAATTTGATTTTAAGAAAGTAAATATGTTCATATATATGATTTATATTTGAGAAAACACTATTGAAAATGATGGTATGTTGAATATATGAAAAATCTGTTAGTGTGGCATGAGTAGAAAATGTTACGAAATACTGTTTTCTGGAAATGTGATTATGGTACAGATTTTTATAATGGAAAATCGGCGTACAGGCTGAGATTTTTATATATGTTTGCCGGCGTATGGGCTAAGCTATGTGTATGATTTGCCTGCGTACAGGCTGAGCTATGGATATATTTTGCCGGTGTACGGGCTGTGCTATGGATGTGATTTTCTAGCGTATGGGTTGTGCTATGATATGATTTTCTAGCGTAAGGGTCGAGTTATGAATGTGATTTGCCAGCGTACGGGCTATGCTATGATATAATTTGCCGGCGTACGGGCCGAGCTATGATAAAATGTGTAATACTGGCGTACGAGCCGATGATTTTTCATGATATCCGTATATATGCAAAATGATATGATTGATCTGATAATTAATGATATGAAATATCCATGTATCACAGTTTCAGTATATGTTATATGGTATAAGAACTTGGTTTGCTTGGTTTAGGCTAGCATTTGCACGGTACCGTTGCTATGTGTCCATGGTCTTCGTGATCATGATATTTGTGTTAACGTCGTTATACGGGGTGGTGTGAGATTGGATGGTCAATGTGGTTTTTAAGAAGTGTGAGAGCACCCCTAGTGTATGGACCAGGTCAGGCAGACCCATCAGACTTACAGACTGTACTTTTGACTTGGTAGTGGTCGGCTAACCATTATCAGGTCCCGCCTTCGGGCCACACAACCCAGTCATGTGGGGGTAATACATGACAACAACCAGCTAACCTATCAGAAATGTTTTTGTGTTATTATTATTATATGAGATGAAATATGTTTATGAAAATACAATATGTTATGTCATGTTTTAATGATATATATGTTTTCCTAGATTTGACAAAACAGTTACTGAATATGTATATGTATAACACGGAATACTCATGTTACCACACACTGATATTAGTTTATTTCCTTTACTGAGAGGTGTCTCACCCCAAAATTTTATAAACTTTTCAGGAGCCTTAGATAGGAGAGCAGGAAAAGCCCCGCTAAATTAGTGCTGTTTATCTGCCCTCTTGGAAGGGTAAGTTTTAGTATGTACAGTTGGATTTTGTGAAAAATGTCCCTAGATTTTGTTTTTGGGATGTATATACTGAAATACAGTGGATATAGTGACTCTGGTATTTATGGTAATGTGATGGATGTTTTCATATTTATAATATTGTGATTGTATGTAACCTGCTGCTTAGGCTTCCGTTATGTATTCTGATGTATCCCTGGTACCCACGGTTCCAAGTGGATTATGATCTGCTGAGCTGGAATTTGTGATATTGATTTTATTCTTATGAAAAAAAAAATGTGAAAATTAAGCAAGTCGTCACACATAAAGTATTACAATCAATTTATATGTGTATATATAAATATATATCCCCCTTATGATGTTTGTTAAAAGTACTAGGGGGTTGCTTGCTGAAACAGAAGTTTCAATTTAAAACAAGGAAGTACAAATTTTTTGATTTGTCAATTAGGCACATACAATAATATAACCAAAAAACAACAACCATGATGATCCTAAAAATTTAATAATTCACATGCGAGATCATATGGCAAACACAAACAACTTGTGGCAAAATAATGAATGTCAATTTAAGATTTTTACAAAGATCATTTCATTTAAGCACATGCCACATTTGATTCAACACCGCATCTAAGCTAAAAATTTGTGAGCATAATATGATAGGCATTTTAATCTTAGAAGCTCCCCTCCTGTCAATTTGAGTTATAGAAATGAGTTCTTTATGAATCTTAGTCTTTTTAAATATTTGATGATTATGCTAGGATGAAGTTTAATTTGCTTAATTGATTTTCACTCATCCTTTCAAAAATATTTTAACGTTTATTTTATCATAATCATCTTTATCACATGATTTTATATGGGAAAATCCTGGCAAAATTTTAGTAGCATGTCGTTTGTATATAGGACATTTTCCCATACAACCTGTACCTAATAGATTCAAACAAGCAATATATAATTTAATTTGAGCATGTAAGAACCTATAATCCACCACCAACATGCAATTCACATCAATTGCATCCGCCATGTAGAAGGCATTTTAAACTAGGCATGCAATTAGGTAGTATAATCAACTGTCCATATAAAATGTAAACCATCCAACTAGGTACCATGAACAATAAATAACCATGAATGGTTAGGAATTCAGTGCAGTACTCACATGAACATTTGGACATGAAATAAAATTATGAGAGCATTTTAATTTATATAACCATGAAAGAATATATGCTCCCCCCGAGTTATGCACTAATTCATTTTACGCCTTTTCTTATTTTTCAAGTTTTTTAGCCAAGTGTATTAAGATTTTCAATGATATATATCTTAGCTTTAGATGTTTTCAGCTTAGAGGACCAAAAGGTCACAATAGATATTTCTTTGAGAGTTCTATGCCTATATTGCCTCTATTTATATGAGTTTCAATGCATGTGAGAGGCCTAAGTTCAAATGGATTTTGATTTAAATTGCATGTGCATAGGTCTACTTGAAATTTGATACATTCATCTAGATTGAGACCTAGGCAATTTTATTAGTCATTCAACTCATCTCTAAGTATATAAAGCTCTAATAGGTTTGACTTGGAGTTTGAGAGTTTTGTGTGAGAAGTAAAGAATGAATACTCTTAAAGATTAAACATTTTATTTAAGTTCAAGAGAGTATTCAAAAGTAGGACATTGTTCAAAAAGTATTCGTGTTAGTTAAGATGTCCTAGAGTGATGGTTTGATTTTGACTTGGGCTTTTAAGTTCAATGATGGGTTTAGGATTAAATAATATATAATGTGAGATAGATTCCCTAAACCACAAGCTAGTGCAATGGACAAATGTTATGCTCAACTTTAGATATTCATATTTAAGCGTGAGTTAAGCAATTTGAAATTTAAATACAAGGCAAACATGTCATGTCCATTTGGAAGAGAATTTTTATTTAAGTAGCAAATAATTTCATATTTTAACCAATGAAAATATGCATTAAGTTCAGATTGATTATTTTGCTTGAATTTCCATATTGGCTTGATTTTTCAAAATACTTAGTGCGTAAGATTTTAAATAGTGGACATATACTAAGATTTTATATTTTTTGCCCGAACCACTTCCTAAGCCTTTTGTCAACACTACCCCCTATGACTAATCATAAACGTTAAGGAAGAATTATGTGATCATGTAATTCCTGTTTGAGTAAATTCTTCCTTGAAATTTAAGGGGATTTCTTTTTTAACAATCCATATCATTTTTCTACCTTTTATTCTCAACGAGTTAGGTGTTGGTGATTTTTTAATTTTCCATACTTGTTTGGGTTTCACACATTTTCTTTTAAATGGGCAATCAAATTTAGTATGCCCCTTCTTTGTACATAAGATGCATGTGGTGTGAGTGTATAGACTATAGGAGGTACTAGCATAATGTTTCGATTCTTTTACAAAGTATCCCATGTATAGGCTTTTCCTTTTATTATTTTCAATTCCATTAAAACCTATACCTTCTCTGTCTAAAGTCATATTTTGTGAACCTAAGAGTTTGTCAAAATTTTCTTTACCTCTAGTAAATGTATAGATGATCTTAGACTGGTATTCTATTTTCTTCTCTAGATATTGAATTTTTGAGTTTTTCAATTCTTTGCAAACATCCTGAAGTTTCATGAATTATTTAGACATATTGTTTGCTTTATATTTTTATTTAAACTAGCTATGGATAGACATTATGTGTGTGCTCGTTCTCCATTTTTAAAATTTTTTAAAAAAATCAATAAAAATATAGCAAAGAATTAAATAGTATAAAATTATTTTAGGATAGTTGTAAATAATTATAAATGCATTTTGAAAAAATTATAAGTAGTTATAGAATAAATTTAACATAATTATAAGGGTATTTTAAAATAGTTATAGGTAGTTAAAAAAGTATTTTGAAATAATTATTGATAACTATAGGAATAAATTTGATATTTTTTTTAAAATAAGACAATAAACTGAGAATCTCTTTTATAATATTAGAAATTTAGATAAATTTAAACTTGATATCGGAATTTTAAGTCATTTAGTATCACTATTAAAAATAAAAATAAAAAATAAAAATTCGTAACTTATTTGATTAATTTTTTTAGAATTAAAATAAATTAAAGCCTCAATTTAGAAAACACTTATTTTTGCCTTTGAACCAAATACTTAATAAAAAATATAATTAAAATAATAAAAATAAAAATACACAAATTAAAATATTATATAAAAAAATATTATAACTAGTATACTTAATTATTTACTTTGCAAAAAACAATCTTAATGTATGAGACAATTGAAAAGTAGTAAAATAATTTTAAAATAAATTTTACTATTTTTTATTTTTTAAAAAAGTATGGATATTTTATTTTAATTATATTTTAAATTTATATGATCATTTTCATTTTGATTTTTAATTAAAATTTATGTATAAAATAAATTATTTAATCTATAAAAATTAGTTTTCATAATAAAACATTCTGAAAATATGTTGTTGAAAGAATTAAAAATCATAAGATATGATTTTCAATTTTTTGAAAATAATAGAAAACTAAAAATAAAAAATAAAAAATAATAACATAAACAAATCTATTTTTCGTGATTTAATTTTTTGTTATACATAAGTGAGAATAGAGAATAAAATGATACGAATATGGGGAAAAAATTATCCTATTGATTTTAATAGGTTAGAGAAGACCTTGTGATTAGTTTTGTAGCGATCCGAAAATTTAAACAGCTATAAATATATAAATACTCTCTGATACCACAAACATATATATAAATGCAATCTGCCCTAAGTAGGGAATCTCGGGTGGACCTACCATTACTGAAATTAAAATCATACAGCGGAAGATTTATGAAACAATGGAACATCCGAACACTTTGCCGGAGTTATAATTTTTCCAAAATATGTACATCTAACTACCTGTCTATTTAATACAACCCAACTAAATGACAACATAAAACCACCGGTGACTCATCAGGTCTGTCTAGTACCCACAAAATGTCTAATCCCTGTCCCATAGTATGTTAGGCACGATTCCCTTAAGGTCCTGAAAATGATTTGTATAATGGGGTGAGACACTTCTCAGTAAGACATTTTATATTATTATCAGTGTGTGACTAGGATGAGTTCTTGTGTGAATATAAAATTCAATCATTTAACTGTATATGAAAATGACATTTAAATTGTACTAATTAGTATATATAAAAATACATAATTTTTGAATAATAATCCATCGGTTCAATATAGCTCATTTATAATAAATTTGTCCATATATGCATAAAAGACACAACCTGGACTGCTGAAGTAGCGTCGTCATGCTATCATACACTCATATGACATGCTTCCCCCCATGACGGGTTGTGCGGCCCGAGGGCTGGACTCTACTCGTAGCCGGCGGTTTTGCAGCTGAGTCAAAACTAACCTTTTAAGTACGATTGTGCCTACCTATGGTCACCCGATATACCTTGTATGGGATCTCCCGGCAAAAACCTCGAAGTAGTACTGTGGCCCAGGTCTCCAATCGACTATCCCATATCACACTTCTATACCCGTGTGATTGCACTCATTGCCAACATATAGCTATGGTATCGAACTCACAATATTACAATATCACATATCGAAAATCCACAGGATTCTATAATCATATATGACGATTTACACAATAAAAACTGTATTATAACTCATTTCATATAAAACCTGATATTTAGTAAAACCTGGCCCCCGACCATCATATCAAAACCTCGGCCCCCGACCGTTATATTAAAAGTCGGCCTCTGACCGTTATATCCAATACTGTATAAAAATCAGTTAAAGCATTCAGTTCTCATATGTCATTTAAAAACTATTCCCATGCCACACCATTTTCATTTAATCATAAATAAAATAACCCGATTGGGAAAGACATAAGTTGCTAAAAACAGGGTCTAAACATCTCCAGGGTTTTATTTAACTTAAACTACTTATTTTATAAAAATATGAGATGATCAAACCATCCACATTAATTTCCCCAAAACATATACTGCACTTTAATTGGTCCATATCTCACAAAATAGCTGACATAATATAATCCCCTTACTTGTTTACTGAGAAGGTTCCTACGACTCTCCTAAAGCCCATCCTATAGCAATACGGAGCTCAAAATCTTGAAACCACATTTCCTCCAGTTAAATCAACTCAAATCCCATATTAGCAACCATTAAACATCCCCAGGCCCATACACCCCATTTAACTAATTACATGCTAAACAGATAGCACATTTCTACTCTTACCTCAACTTTGGAGTGATGTCTGGAAATACCCAGTTCAAAAATCCATTTCTCTAGACTTATAGAGAAATGCTCCTAGATCCTCGTGGCGGTTTCCGATCGTCGATACGGATGACGAATGGCGAGAAATCGAAGAGAGAGAGAGAGAGAGAGAGAGAGAGAGAGAGAGAGAGATTTGTTTTCTTAATAAAGAAGTAACTCAAAATTTATTTACAGACCATTGACTTGATACAATTCGTCGACGAAATGGAACCTTTGTCGACGAACAAATTCATCGACGAAATAGGAGTTCGTCGACGAACCTTAAGCCTAATATTTTATCGTTTCTCGAGATTTCTTTGTCGACGATGCCTGAATTTCATCGACGAATCACAAAAGAAAAATCATAGACGAAAACAAAGGATTCGTCGACGAGTCCTGCTGCTCTTCCCTTTTAAAATTTCCTTCTTCCTTTCTTATTTATTTCCTTTTACCTTTCCGGGTTCAGATTTCTACAAGTTTAATTAACCATAACTTTGATCATAGATTATTTTTGACTTTTTATCTCGGTTAAAATGATATCACTTATTTAAATTAACGAAAAAGACTTAAGTGATTAGTTTAATTAAGTAGTACCTTTTAATTATAATAAAATTGTCTCTACTTATGTCTTCCATCAAATGATGTCATTTAGATACATTGTATATTTGTTTTAAAAAACAACATAATCAATACTTTTCTTCTTTACATTGTCACATATTTTAAGGAAAGTCCTTTGGTGCAAATAATAAAAACAATGTCAACGGCCTAATATTTTGTTGGCAAGGTAAATCCATTCCCATCTTGATTCGTAATTAATGGTTATAACTAATTTTAACCTTGTGATGAAAATAAATTATTAAAATAAATTCAAAATAGTAATAACAATAAAAAAGCAAAATAGATATTATTTACACCAAGATTATAATGTTTTATATCAATTTAAAAAATGTACTTTCTTGCACCAAGTGCTGTATCATATTTCAGTGAATGATTTGAATATTTGCACATGGGTGAAGTTTTTTTTAGAAAAGAAAAAATTATCTTTGCATTATATGTTTTCTTTTGCTTTAAATTAATTTAGGTCCAATTTGAATGAAAAATTTTATTTGAGAAAGTAAAATTATTTTCTATTGTATTTTTTCTATATGTCAAATATTATTAAAAATGAAATTTATTTCAAAAAAATTAAAAAATTAAAAAATAATGATATGTAAAATTAAAAATTATGTTCTTTTATTGTGTGTATATATTGCATTTTATTTCATAAAACAAAATAAAAAAAAAGTAGATACATCTGTATATTTCTTTCCTTTTTTTTAATATATTATCACAGTTCAAGTTCGAATGGGCCTTTAATAGTTAAAAATGAATGAATAAATAAATAATTAATTAATTAAATACATTTGTAGGTCATTCCTCAATGAAACCGCAACTGGTTGACTAGTAAAATCATAAAAGAAATTTGGATTATTAGAAATAACAAAGTGTCAATTAAAATTGTTTATTGTTGCGCAAATTAATGTGCAACATAAACAAGTCCGGATCGTGTAATGCAGCAACATACGATGAATAATATGAAATTATAATCACACACAAATAATAAGAAAAATAAATAAATAATAACACAAGAATTAACATGGTTTGACAATGTGCCTATAGGAGTAAACGCAGTTGAAATTCACTATCTTTTAAAACTAGGATTACAACATTGTATATATACTAATCATATACGTACACAGAGGATTAGGAAGTTCTCCAAATACCCCTGTATAAATTCTCGGAGGATTTTCCTCCGAATCCCCAACCTAGTGATATTCTCAATTCAAAATTCACAAATAGCACCGAATAAAATCGTTGACGATTTCAGACAAAATGTTGACGATTTCTTTCTGAGGCTAAATCATCAATCAAATCATTGACTATTTTTTTCTATAGCCTTGCTCCCTTATTATTCCTCTGTATGCTTTTCCTATGCATGTGTTCCACCCAAGCCACATACTCCAATAATAATAATAATAATAATAATTATTATTATTATTATTTTGGATTATATAAGAACTCAAACCACCAACGAGTCCTTTGAACCCCTGGGTGCAGCACCAAATCTAGGGATTAGGGTCCTCAGCCCCCAGGTTTCGCTCATCAGGATAAAGTTCGGATGCAAACACGATTTCTGTGCATCAATTGGATGTTCGGCCAACCCGATGTCTAGGACACATCTCCATTACTATCTACAGTTCCCGCTAGCTCACATAAAATTCTGACCATTCAAGGTTCCTATTGGCTCATAGAGTGAACTCTCATAATTCATGGTTCCCACTGACTCATAAAGTAAATTCTCACCATTTATAAGTACTGTTGGTTACGTGAGTGTATATATTTGAAATTGAACTCCCGATACTCTTTCTTACTTGTTAATACCTTTCCACTACGCCATGACGTGGGGACAATTATTTTATTTATTTATTTATTTGATCGGTAAAGTAAAAAAATAGGAAAGGGAGAACTCAGCTTTCATGAGGAAGATGCCAATTGCCAATGGCTGACCGTCTCAATCGGACGGCCCAGATTCTACGTCGAAATCCGAACAAAAAGAACCAAAAGAAAATAATTAAAAAAGCGCCTCTTTTCAAATTGCTCCTACCTTCATAAGAGCAACACCAGCAGACCACAAGCAGAGTAGGTAGCTATGCCTCCTTGTCCCATCCCTCTCTCTCTCTCGCTCGCTCTCTCTCTCTCGGTGGAAAGGTATTTCTCTTTTATTTATCATCATCTTCTTCTTGATACTGTTCTGAATTATTCAACTCATTGTTTTGACCTAGATTCAAATGCAACTGGTGTACTATTGTGATTGCAGCGTTTACGTTATTTTTTTCTTTCTCTTTTTTGTTGTTAATTTTGTTTTCACTGTTGATGATGATGAATATCATGATCATGCATGATGAGAGCTATTGTATATGATACTCATACTATTGAATCATTGACTGCTGTAAAAACAGTGAAATTGGGACAAATCTCCTTACTAAAGATTTTTCTTTTTTTTTGGATTTGGTTTTTGGGTATTATTGCTGTGAGCAATTTCGACAAAGACATACATATGATCATGGATCCAAAATCTAGAGAATACAATGGTACAACGAGTGTTAGGAAAGTAGGAGATAATTCAATGATGAGCTCTTTGTGAATCCTCCCCTGCCTCCATTTGATATGAGGCCTGGTAATTCAGTCCCAAATGCGAGTAATGAAGGGGGATCGTGTGAGGACTATGATTTTAGTGATGTGGTACTCAAATATTTGCGGCAGATTCTTATGGAAGAAGATATGGAAGAGAAGAATTGCAAGTTCCAGGAGTCTAAATTGGCAGCACAAGGTTTTGGGGGAGCAGTACCCTCCTCCCAATGGCCCACCCCCATCTTTTCTGAATCAAAATTTTGAGAACTGTGCTGGGAATTGTAACGAATGCAGTAATAGTGGCTGTAATGTCAATAGTAGCTTGGAAGGTACCTGTTATGGCCAAAGTACTCCCATCAACTGGATTTGCTCTCAAGTTCTCAGTCATCACTTGCTCATCAAATAGCGTTGCTAATGTGGTAGTTGTGTTTATGGATTCTTTGGCGGGTAGCAACCTTGGGGTTCATTATATTTTTAGTCCAAGTGAGCAGATTTTTCAACTCAGGAGAGGGGCTGGGGAAGCAGACAAGTTCCCTCCAAATGATGGTGGGTTGTTTATTAATTTGAAGAATTAGGTGTTACTTCCTAAGGAGAAGCTAGACGAAAAGGCTAACAATGTGGTGGTGGGGAGGAGAAGCATGAGAGTTGGCACTCCTTGGATGGGTTGAGAGGAAAGAAGAATCATCATCATCGCGAGGATGTGGATTTAGAGTTTGGGAGGAGTACTGAGCAGTTGGCTGTTCATACGGAAGCAATTGTGAGATTAGAAATGTTTGATATGGCGTTGCTAGGTGGTGAAGAAAATTATGCACCTTAAGAACCATTGCAGAGTGGAGCAAGTGAGAAGGTCCAGCAGAACAGTCAATCAAAAGGGTCTAAGGGTGGAAAGAGCTGTGATAAGAAACAAGAACAAGGCAGTAAGAGGGATTTGGTAGATTTGATAGCTCTTCTAAACCTCTGTGCGTAGGCGGTTGTAGTTGATGATAGCAAGAGTGCAAATGATCTGCTGAAGCAGATCAGGTAGCATTCCTCTCCTATTGGCGATGGAATCCAGAGGTTGCCCAATTATTTTGCTGATGGTTTTGAGGCACGTTTGGTTGGATGCGGAACTCAAATTTACATTGCTCTTATTGCCAGGCCAACAATAGCTATCGATATCTTGAAAGCTTACCATCAATTTCTTGTTGTGTGCCCATTTAAGAAGCTCACAAACTTCTTCTCAAACAAGACAATAATGAATGTAGCTAAGAAAGCTACAAGGCTCCACATTATTGATTTTGGTATTTCCTATGGTTTCCAATGGCCTCCTGTCATACAATGGCTCTTATCTCGGCCTGGTGGACCTCCAAAGCCTTGGATTACTAGGATTCATTTTCCATTATCGAGTTTCAAACCAGCAGAAAGGATTGAGGAGACGGGGCGCCCCCTAGCAACTTATGTTGAAACTTTTAATGTTCCATTTGAGTTCAATGCCATAGTAAAAAATTGGGAATCAATTCAAGTGGAGGATATAAAGATTGACACTGAAGAGGTATGTGTTGTCATTTCTTGTTTCGGTTTAAAAAACCTACTTGATGAGTCTGTGGTGTTGGAGAGTCCAAGGATTATTTTTCTGAACCTAATCAAGAAGATCAACCCCAATGTTTTCATACAAGGGATTGTGAATGCTGCCTACAATGCTTCTTTCTTTATCATGTGATTATGAGAGACTATCCACCATTATTGTGCTTTGTTTGACATGCTCAACGCTACTCTGCCCTGCAAGATTCTAGAGAGGATGCTAATTGAAAAGGAGGTATTTGGATTGAAGGCAATGAATATCATTGCATGCGGGATCTCAGAGTGGATCGAGAGGCCAGAGATGTATAAGAAATGGTAGGTCTGGAATTTGAGAGCTGGGTTTAGGCAGCTGCCTTTTAATGAGGACATTATGAGAATAGCAAAAGAGAGGCTGACATCAAACTATCACAAGGATTTCTTAGTTGATGAAGATGGCTAGTGGTTAGGCAGGGATGGAAAGGATGGGGTTTATATGCTCTATCTGTTAGCGTCAGGGGAATCTTCATGGGTAGGCTTGATACACATGGGTGGGCAATTAGGTCTTGGATCCAACCATGTATATAAGCACCCATCTTCCACTATATTTTTTCAATGTGGGACAAACTCACAAGTGAATCCCTCACTTGTGAGTTCCAACCCACTCCCCTTGAATAGAAATCGTCTACCTCGTCGGAGCAAGCCTAATTCTCTAATGGTTGTTCAAGTGGACCTTACCCTTCTTAAGAAAGAAACAAGGCAATGAATGAAACCAACGTAACGGATAAATCTTTCCTTGCCAATAAACTAGTGAATTGCAAAATATCCAACAATGACAACCAATCATCTCAGCAAAAAAAAAAAAATCAACTGAGACTATGCCAGAAGCACACGAAAAATCACACCCAATGGAGACACATGATTTTAATGTAAAAAACTCTTCCAATATGAAGGGTAAAAACCATAGGGCCTATGAGATCCAATTAAAAACTCTACTATAATTTAAGGGTAAGTTTATAGCAACTCAAAAACCACTAAATGCTCATAAACTTAAAGCAAAATAGATTCCCAAGTGTGTAAGAATCACAAATAAATAGCAAGGAGTTTGCAAGAGATCACCAAAAAACGTAGCTGTTGTTTCGGCCATCTCCAGAGCTCCAAAATAGATCTCCACTGTTAAAATTGAAGGTTGACGAGTCTTGAACATGCTATCAAAATTTTAGTAAAATCGAACCATAAATGACTCTCCGATTGACCACTTGATCAGAATTGCTCTAACCGAAGTTCTACAACTCCTCTATATGTTTTTAAAACTACCACATTATCTAGCCTCTCCTTTTAATTCTCTCTGACCATGTATTAATTTTGTAAATGGTTAGCCCTAATAGGCTTTAAAAAAAAACTTGGGTTTTTTTTTTCTTAAATTGGGCTGGACCTAACAAATCTCCCCCTTTAGCCCATGAGAGGAAGGAGACACTTCAACAAGCTTATCATTGAAAATTGATACCAATCGTCCCAACACACAACTCAAGTTTCTCACAAGGCACCATCTTTGTCATCATATTAGTAGCATTTTTATCAATTTGAATCTTTCCAAGTTCAAGTAACTTAGAGTTCAAAACATTTCGAATCCAATGATACCTCACATCAATATATTGCGATCTATCATGAAAGGTTGGATTCTTACCAAGATGAATAGTATTTTGATTATCACAAAATAACACATACCGCTTTTGAGTGAACCCAAGTTCATGCACAATCTTCTTCATCCACAGTAATTATTTGCATGTGTTGGTTGCTGCAATGAACTCAACTTCTGTGGTAGACAAAACAACACATTTCTGCAACCTGAATTGCCAAGCCACAACACCCCATGCAAAGGTAATTAAATAGCCTGAAGTGGATTTCCTTGAGTCCAAATCGCCAACCATGTCTGAGTCTATATAGTCAACAAGTGCAGGTTTTCTAGACCTAAAACAAAGTTTTAAATCAGTAGTGCTACGAAAATATCTCATAATCCACTTATCAACATTCCAATGCTCTTTACTTGGATTAGAGAGAAACCAACTAACTTTACCAACTGCATGAGCTAAATCTGACATCGTGCAAACCATAACATACATTAAGCTTCCAACTGCAAATGCATAAGGAACACTTTGCATGTCTCTCTTCTCTTCATTATTAGAAGAAGACTGTTTACTGCTTAAACTAAAGTGTATAGCAAGAGATGTGCTTACCACTTTAGCTTTTTCCATGCAAAACTGTTGAAGTACCTTCTCAATGTACTTCTCTTGAGACAGTCACAATTTCTTATTCTTTATATCACGAGTGATCCCAATCCCAAGGATTTGACTTGCTAGTCGTCAATCTTTCATTGCAAAAGATTTAAAAAGCTCCTTCTTTAAGCTGTCAATTTGGGAAGAACTATGACCAACGAAGCATATCATCAACATAAAACAACAAAAAAATAGAGTCATCATTAGAAAATTTTTAAACAAATACACAATGATCAGAAGTAGTCTTCCGGTAGTCTTATTGAATCATAGTGGACTCAAACTTCTTGCACCATTATCTAGGAGCTTGTTTTAGGTCATACAAACTCTTCTTCAGTCTACAAACGTAATTCTATTTTCCTTTCACCTTAAAACCCTCGGGCTACTTCATATAAATTTCTTCCTCCAAATCACCATGGAGGAAAAGTAGTTTTCACATCCATTTGGTTAACCTTTTAATCAAGACTAGTTGCCAAGCCTAAAACAACATAGATTGAAGACATTTTCACTACTGGTGAGAAGATTTTCTTAAAGTCAATCCCATTTTTCTAACTGAATCCATTAATGACTAATATGGTTTTGTATCGTGGTTGTGAAATATTCTCTTCATGTTTTACTCTATAAACCCATCGATTCTTCAATGCTTTTTTGTCTTTGGGTAACTTGACAAGATCAAATGTATAATTGTCATGTAGAGACTTCATTTCATCTTTCATTGCCTCAAGCCATTCTTCTTTCTGTTCACTTTCCATGGCCTCTTTATGGCAATCAAGTTCTCCCCCATCAGTCAAAAGTATATACTCACTAGATGGGTACATAGTAGAGTGTGTTTTGTCTCTGGCAGACCTTCTAAGTGGAGCTGTAGGTTGTTCAATAGTTAGTTCTGATTGATTATCAACAATCTCATGCAGAGGAGTATTTTCCCCGTTTACAACTTCATGATCTTCCTCAACATGATCATTATGAACATTTGCCTCCACATCATCTTGATTACTAATCTCAGCTACATTAGAAAAATCTATAGTAGGAGGTGGATCCAAGTCAATTAGACCATCACTACCCTGAGACTCTGAATTCTCTGTTTTGTCAATATCTTCAATGGTTTAATCCTCCATGAAGATCATGTCACGACTTCTAACAAGTTTCTTCTCTGTTTGATCATAAAACCTATAGCCAAATTCATCTATTCTTGACCATACCCAATGAAGATG
This sequence comes from Malania oleifera, assembly GCF_029873635.1. NCBI lineage: Eukaryota > Viridiplantae > Streptophyta > Magnoliopsida > Santalales > Ximeniaceae > Malania > Malania oleifera. The sequence goes on along the minus strand of NC_080426.1, from coordinate 8,584,187 downwards.
CATTGCCTTGTCTTTTTTTTTTCAAAGGAGGGCGGCACCTCCATTTATTTATTGATATACTCTCACTTTTGGTGGAGGAATACCGTGGTTATAAGACAAGCATTGAGAGATTACAGATAGAAAAAATTAAAGGTGTCCCAAAAAAAAAAAAAAACAACACCAACATCCAACCAAAATAGGACTACAAATCCAAACAAAGCTAAACAAGGACATAACAACCAATAAAACACCCCACAGATCAAACCAAACAAAAGGAAATGCATTGCCTTGTCTTGACATCTAACTTAGACATCTTGTCCTTAGGCACATGTATAAAAGCTTTAAAGCCAAATACACGCAAGTAGTCATAGGAAAAATCCTTCCCATACCAAACTCTATTAGGAACATTGGACTGCATTGCAATTGTGGGAGATATATTAATCACATGTGCAATAGTATATAATGCCTCATCCCAGAATGATCTAGGTAGTTTTGCTTCTGAAAGCAAGCATCTGACTCTCTCTATCAATGTTTTGTTCATCCTTTCTGCCAAACCATTCAACTGAGGAGTTTTAGGAGGTGTCTTTTGATGTCTAATGCCCTGCTGTTTGCAATACACATAAAAAAAGGTCACAATATTCACCCCCATTATCAGTGTGAATACATTTAAGCTTCTTTTCTGTTTCTCTCTTAACTGAAACCTGAAAAACTTTAAACACTTCAAACACCTAATCCTTGGATTTTAAAACATAAACCCAAAGTTTCATTGAATGGTCATCAATGAAAGTAACAAAATAAAGTGCACCACCATGTGTCCTTACCTTCATCGGACCGCAAACATTTGAGTGTATCAATTTAAGTAACTCTATTTTTCTAGAAGGAATATGGTTCTTGAAAGAAACCCTTTTCTGCTTTCCAGCCAAGCAGTGAACACACCTTTTCAGCTTTGCACATTTCAACTTTGATAGCAAATTCTTTTTGGCCAAATAGTTGAGTCCTTTCTCACTAATGTGACTAAGCCTTTTGTGTCATAGTTCTGATGAGCTGTCACTCTCAACCACATTCATAGAATTTATAGAAATAGAAGCATTCATCAAGTGAAAATTACAAAAATTATTACCTTGGGCCACAACTAGATTGCCTCTAGTAAGTCTCCATTGTCCATTGCCAAAGAAATAACTATTATCATCAAGTCTTCCAATAGAGATCAAATGCAGATGAACACTAGGTGTATGCTTGACAACATTAAGTACCAACCTTGTTCCAATGCTGGTCTTTAAGCAAACAATGCCAATGCCTATCACTAGTTCCATTGAATCATTTCCCATATTTAGGATCCCAAAATCATTAGGAGTGTAAGATGTGAAGAAAACCTTCCTTGAAGTCACATGAAAAGAGGCACTGCTATATCGACCGCCTAACTTGTCTCATGACAAGGACTATTAATCACATTGTCATCATAAACAAAAACAAGATCATCTGCAATAGTAGTGGTAATACGATCATTATTTTCAAGATCTTTCTTCTCTTTCCTATCACCGCCACCCTTATTTTCTCTCTTTCATTTATAGCAATAATTTTTAATATGGTTAGTCTTACCACAATACTGACACTTAAGATTTTTAAATCTTGACCTTGACTTGCTTTGACTTTTATCTTTACCCCTTTCATTTTTGTGTTTACTTCTCCCCCTGTTTTTTGTAACAAGGAACTCGGATTAGGATGAAACCTGAGATCTTCTTCTAATTTCTTCATTCAAAACACTACTCTTGACAAGTTCTAGAGTCATTGTACTATTAGGAGTAGAATTAACAAGCGAAACTTGAAAAATTTCCCAAGGATCAGGTATAGAATGCCCATACTCAACAATTGATCAATAACTCCTTGAAATTCATTTAAATGATCAGCCATAGAACTTCCTTCGTTATATTTCAGCTGCATAATCTTTTTAAGCAAAAACAATTTATTATTATTAGTCTTTGAAGCATACAAATTTTTAAGTTTCTCCCACGAAGTTTGTGCATGTGTGTCATATTGAATATGATTATAAAACATTCTCTTCAACAAAATGACGAATAAATCTGCAAACTTGTCTATGTTCAAAATCCCATTCCTCATCAATCTTGGATTCGGGTTTTTGAGTAGCAAAAACAGGTAAATGTAGAGCTTTCACAAATAAGAGATCTTTCATCTTATTATCCCACAACGGATAATTTGTGCCTTATCATGCTACTTATATTGATCTCCATGTTTATACCAAGAATAAATGAATCTAGCTCTAATACCACTTTGTTGGGAAAGAAACAAGGCAAGTATCTCAGCGTAATGCATATATTTTAAAGTAGACACGCAATCTTGTTATGTGGCGTCAATGTTATATATATAAGTAGGATTCACTTGCACTGCATAAGATTTACAGCATACATAAGATCTCTTATGCCGCATCGTCGTCAATGTTTTTCATGTAAGTAGGATTCACTGTAATTTGATTTTAAAGAAAGCTTATGCACACATCATTAAAGTGATTGTTAATACTTCAAACATAATGAATATTATTACCAATTTGGCCAATGCTGAATGCAGTATTGTGACACGTCAAAGTATAGTAAATTTAAAATGCTAACTTTGAGCCTTATCTTGGCAAGTGAGTTTTGTGCTTACATCATTTGATAAAATTGCCAGAATAAATGAATCCCAAATATAAGTTGAATAGTTACTTAATTGCAACTCCAGTATACTATGATTCATTGAAGACAAAAACTACTGCTAATTTAATCAATTTCCAAAAATTTCTTTTGAAGTGCTCTTCGCGCCACTTCTTGTTGGAGCGTATTCTATGTGTTCTGTAGAAACTTTCCTTTGAAATTTCACTAGAACACAAAAACTGCTGGTAAGTCAATCAGATCATCAAAAGTTCTTGTTACGCGCTGATAACTTGAACAAATCATAAAAAAGTTAACAATGAATTAGGTAGTTGATGGTGTGCTGCAGGCAACTTATATTTTACTTAGAGGGTCTTCTAAAATCAAAACATATCCTACAAATTGGTTTTGGGCCGTTGGCTTGATCTTTCAAATTGCACTTTTAGGAATAATAGGGAAAAATGTTGATTGAAAATTAACGACTCTTTCATTAATTAATACTAGCTATAGTGCACCGTAAGTATGTGCCCTCAGCCCCTTACTATTTTTTAAGAGATAATAAGGAAAGTTGTTTTAAGAAGATAATGGGGGCATTATGAATGAACCTTAAAAATTAAAAATTAAAAGTGTGTTTTCTAAATATGACGCTTAACCCCGAGCTTTTAAAACTACTAAAAAACCCTTAATTGAGATTTAATTGTTTCAGTAATCAATCAATAGTCAACCATCACCTCTACAACAACAACAATACCAATAACAAAATCAAGCCTCAAGTCCCATTAGGTGGGGTCGGCGATATGAATCCTTTTCTGTCAATTTATGCGATCATGGACCATCTCTTTTGACAAAAGTCAATCATAAACTCTACATAAAAAAAAGAAATTATCTTAAATAAATAATAAGTTGAATTAGGAAAATAATATTAATTTAATAATTTAATTTGTGAAAACATTGATCAATTGAGTATAATTTTAAAGCCATACTAGTAAGCAAATCAGACTCCCAAACAATTCATGGGTTCACAAGTCTGACAGTTTTCCAACTTCACTTATTCAATTGATGTCATTCTCCTAATTTTGTCTATCACAATTGATTAAAATTAAGATTAAAAATTGTGAAGGGTAAAAGTTGATTAACTAAAGAAAATTTTTTGTCAATAAATAATTTTAGGGTGTTTTTTTTTCAGTAGTTTTAAAAATCTCAAGCAGTACAATATTATATTCAGAAAAATTCAAGGGATGTTACTGAATTTTATCCTATTTAAATTATTTTTTCAAACTATTTATACATTCATGGCTTGTAGATGTTGAAATCAAAATATTACTTTACATTGAAAAGTTTGATGATTGAAAAATATCTAGGTTTTCATTAATTAAAAGCAGATAAAACCATGGATATTTGAAATAGAAACTTTCTTGATAGAAAAAAGAAGTTAAGAGTTGGATTGTTTCATGATTAGATTTGAATAATTATAATAAAGTTTGAATTTATATTTGGTAAAATTTTGAGCACCTTCATGTGTGTTGGGAATTGGGATGCTCTAAAAAATATTAGGGAAGTGAATTGTTTGGATTTTTAAAAACTGGTTGGGAAAAATTAAACATTATGTATTGATTTTTTTGTAATTTTAAAAAAAGAAAATTTGTAAAGTTTGAGGGGGCATTGAAGGAGTTGTGGAAATATGATTCAAGAATAAATGGTTGAAAATTGCTTAGGGAGGACAAGGAGTTAAAAAATAATGGAAGTTGTAAAGCTTTTCTAATTTTAAAACAAAATTTAATATATTAAATTACTTATATATGGATGGTTTTTAAATATTTTATAATTAAAAATAATCTGTAAATAAGGAAATTAATATTTTAGGAAGGACTAATGAATTAAAAAATTATTAGAAAAACAATTAGATTTCTTTGTTTTCTTTTAATTAACAGTAGAGATTAGAAATAGAATAGTAGTTAAAATTTTGAAATCATGTTATCTTCCATTATTTTGGTTACTTGGATTATTGTGTGTTAAATTTTATTTTTATTTATAATGGTTGGATTATCATGGATTATGTAAGGCATAAATTTCATGCCCATTGAATTTAGGTTAAGGTTTTTAAGCATCAATTTGTTAGTCCCTATCCTATAATGCAAAATATATTTTTACTCAAAACACTCAAAATCAACTATTTCTTTTTGACTATTATTTTTTAGTTAAATATTTATAAAATAATATTAATAAGCTTATTTTTATCAACAAAAAGATATTTTTTGAAAAGCAAACCCAAACTTAGCCTAACTTTATTTTGCTTGGTTTTTGTATGAAGAATTGCTGGCCAACTGTAACTTTTGAGTTTCCCAATGCTTCATATATATGTTCCTAAATTTGATATCTGACTTCTTGTCTTTTAGAATTTCAGTCTGTTAACTGTAAAAATTATTTGCTGAAAGATCCGAACAGTCTGTTAACTTTTTTGAGGAGGAACAGATCACATTCAATTTTGTAAGTGGAATTGCTGTTGTTGTTGGGGAAACTGGAAAGTAAAGCTAGTGATCTATAATTTCATAATAAAGCTTCATAATGGTAATTCAGTTCCCAATCACGTGCCGTCGTGCCGTGGCGGCAGAAGAAGCTGAGCCAACTCTCTCTTTCCTGAACGACAAACCATCAAAAAGATTCGGAAACCCTAGCGGGCAGTGCCTGTTCCTGTCGCCACCACTTACAGAATGTCCATCCCATCGTCACTGCCGCCCACCGTCGACGCTGTCGCCTCTGGATCAACTGCATCTGGTTGTCCGAATTGAGTTTATTAAAGAAATATATACTTTCCATTTTAGAAAAATACACTTTCTTATTTTTCAATTCTCTCATGTATATATATATCCCTGTAATATTCAAGAATTAATAGAGAAAATTATTTTTTCTCTAATTTTAACATGGTATCAGAGCAGGGCCTTGAGCTGCTTAGCTCCTTCGTGGGTTGGATTTCTCCTCGTCTCATTTTTCCCCATGGGCTCTCGTCGCCTCATTTCCCCTATGGGCTCGAGGGGGAGTATTAATGTTCGTCCAGTCTTACATCGTCTCTGTGAGCAGTTCCAAAGTCAGTATAAGATCCTCTTAGCTCTTTTTCGTTAATACCTAGGTTTTGAGGATGAGTTCTCTAGCATGGTATCAGGTTCAAAACCTAATTTTTCCTAACCTTCCTTACCTTGCCGCTGCCCACCGTTCTGAACGCATGCAACACTCTGGCAGCTCTCCGTCCGAGTTCTTCTTCTTTGGCGGTTTGTTCGTTCTCCCTCTCAGTTCTTGTCATTTTTGGCGATATCCCTCGGCTTCGTTTCTGGCTTCTCTGGCTCGTCTCTCTCAATTCTCTAGCTTTCTCGGTTCCGGCGTTCAGTCTTGCAGTCTTGTAGTCCCAATTTCGTCTTGCAGTCCCAACGTTCGGTCCAACGTTCTCGGTTCCGTCTCGTAGTTCCAGCCATATCTCTCAGTCCCTCTCTGTTCCCAGTTCTGGTAGCTTCTCTCATTTCTCTCGTCTTCTTCGGCGTCGTCCCCGTTAACTCCATTTTTTTCCAGCGAGAGCAGCAGTGGCAGTCCTTTCAGAGTTCTGCACTGTTGTTCTTTCTCTTGCAGGCAAGCGACATCTCAGTTCTTTCTGTCTCTTTAGCATTCCGTTTGGCCTTTTCTCAGTTCGTTCAACCCACCGACATCTCAGTCTCAGGCAGTTTTTCTGATTCGCAGATCATCTTTGGCGTTCCTCCGTCTGTGGTCGTTTTATCCGAAAAGAGCAGTAGTAGCAGCATCCCGTCAATTGCTTCGACTATCTTCTCTCAATATCCCAAAATTCACAGAATACAATACAATAACTTAACGCCAAAGCCTCGATATCTTTCACAAGCATCGGCGACAAAGCGCATCTTCACATGAAAAGGCTCCCATGCAGCACTCCGACGGCACCTTTGGCTTCTATGATTAAACAATCGCTGTATTTTCCTTTCAGTTCTTACGACGAGGCTATCAACTCGAAGATTTGTATTTTTTTTGGCCGTCGCAGAGATTGGATTTGACCCAATTCGGAGGTTTGATTCATCTGAATTGATCTAACGTTATGGAAGCATCTGATTCTTCAATGGCTGCAAATACTGTCACCGGTTCTCCAACCTCTTCTGAGATTGCTATCCCTGGTTTTACCAGTGAACAATACCGTCAACTGGATCTTTTATCGCCATTGAACACCAACTCTGCCAATTTTGCCGGCAATCTTGCCTCTTGTCATTCTACTTCTTTTTCTAACATTGAATGGATTGTTGATTCAGGTGCCTCCGATCACATGACTTCCAATTTGTCTTCTCTTGATAATATTCAGCTTCTCAATGAGCCATGCCCTATTAAGCTTCCAAATGGTGACATCGTTTCTGTAACTCATACCGGCATTATGCGGTTTTCTCCTAGTTTCTTTCCTTCTAATGTTCTTTATGTGTCTTCATTTAAATTTAATTTATTATCCATCAGCAAACTTACCAAGGATCTCAATTGTGTTGCTATATTTTTTCCCACCTTTTGTGTTTTTCAGGACTTATCAACGAGGAGGCTGATTGGAACGTGTGAAGTACGGGATGAGCTTTACCACTATAAACCTCCCTCCGCCTCAGTTTTCCACTCTCAACGTGTTTCTGATACTACTCTTTGGCATCAACGTCTTGGTCACCCTTCTATTTCATGTATTCCGAAAACCTTAAATATTTATTCTTTTCATTTGCCTGGTGATGTTTGCGCTAGAGCAAAACACACTCGTTTACCTTTTTCTTTAAATACAAATAAGAGCACATTTTGTTTTAATCGAATTTATTGTGATATATGGGGTGGTTATCCTACAACTTCACTTTTTGGTGCACATTATTTTTTAACAATCGCGGATGACTACTCACGTGCTACATTGGTCTATCTTATGCGCATGAAATCTGATACTTTGTCTATCTTATACGTATGAAGTCTGATACTTTCTCTTGCTTTATGAACTTTTGCGCCATGGTTAAAAATCATTTCAATTGCACTGTTAAGCACGTGTGCACTGATAATGGTAGAGAATTTCTATTCACTCCACTTCAAACCTTTTTCCATAATCAAGGCATTTTTCATGAGCGCACATATGTGGATACACCTCAACAGAATGGTGTAGCCGAGCGTAAACATCACCCTTTTCTTAATGTGGCTCGGTGCTTATGTTTTCAAGCTAATCTTCCCATCTCTCTTTGGGGTGAATGCATTCTCACAGCCACTTATTTAATTAATTGCACCCCTTGACCCAACCTCAATCATATGTCCCCTTATGAACTCCTTTTTCAGAAACCACTATCATATACACGCTTGCGAGTGTGTGGGTGCTTGTGCTATGCCCAAACTGCTCGACAACACCGCGATAAATTCTCTCCCCGTGCTCTTCGATGTGTTTTCTTAGGTTATCCTGCTCATCATAAAAGCTTATCGTGTCTACGATCTTGAAAACAAAAAAATTTTCATCTCCCGTGATGTCACTTTTGAAGAGAATATTTGTCCCTATCATCTCATATCTCCAACTCCAATATCTCCTCTAGTCCTTCCCCTTCCCATTCCTGATATACATCCTTCCTACACTTTACCTACTCCATCAACCACACCTAACCCTAGCCCCTCATCTCTCCCTCTTTGTGACTTGGCCTCCTCACCGCCACCCTCACCCTCACCCCATCGTTTCTGTGAGCAGTTCCAAAGTTAGTATAAGATCCTCTTAACTCTCTCTTCTTAATACCTAGGTTTTTAGAGGTAATTAATGAATGAGATTATTATTTTTGTCGCCATCTCAATTGCAGTCTTGTGCCTTGGAAATGGCTTTTTGTAATAAATAAAAAAAGAAATAAAGAGGGGAAAAAGTATGGTAGACATGTCAATGTCGGGGGAGAAGATTGTTCAATTGATTTGAACGAGGGAGACTGGAGTCATTAAAACGACATCATTTGGATAGACCAAACAACGAATATTGACTGAAACCCCTTACTGCTGCGTGTAACCAGAATACCCAAACAATTTTTTCTTTCTTTTTTTATTTTTAATACATTCTTTCATTCATCAAAAACATAGTTTTGAATCTTTTGATATGAATCATGAAAAAAGTCAAAAGACGAAAACAATCATGGAACATGAATCATGAAGATGGCTAGGCCAAGTACTTGCAGGATTTAAATATTTTGTTGTCAATGTTCTTCTTGTTGTTGTTGATGGTGGTGGTGCTAATGATCACGACGATGCATGATGAGAACTAATTCATGCTATACCATTGATTGTTGTAATAGCATCACATAGGGAGAAGTCTTGTATTGCTTGAGTGATTTTGATAAAACATATGTTCAAGGATCCAAATTTTAGAGTAAACATTGTTCTATGAGCGGGTGCAAATCTAATGTCAAACCCACTGCTTATCTTGCTCCGCTTCCATCTGATATGGGCCCTGGAGGTAATTCAATCCCAAGTGTCACTAATGAAGGAGGATTTTGTGAGGAATATTGATGTAGGATGGTTCTAACTAGCCCTAGTCCTAACGGTTGACCCTCTTTCTAGCACACACAATATCACAATCTATGGGAAGAATTGAATTAACCAAGCATGAACATCACAAACATATTCTAATGATCACAAGTTGTTGAGATTTTGAAGACGTATATGATTTGGTTAAAAGCCCTTAGTTGATCATTTCATTCAAATAATCAAGTTCACTTAAAGGATGTTATTTTAAAAGTCTTAGATAACAAGTTCTAGCATACAAATCAAATATACTAGCAAACATGTTCATGTTGAAAATCTAGGAAGATTCAAAGAGAATGAACAATATTTTTCAATCAAGGATTCGGGTAGAATTTCAAGGCTTACAAGGTACTTTTAGGGGCTGTTTTGGATGGTTACAAACAAGGAATTGAAATGAGCTTACCAAAAGGTTCGGAATGTCAAACACCAAAACACACAAGTACTCGATTGATCACGAACAAGCTTGTTGATCCTTAGGAATCTTGAGACAAGAGTGAGGCTTGAGGTCGTTGCGGCTGTGAGCTATGAAAGAGGAGTGGGTGTGTAGTGTTGATGATGACGTTGATGTTGTCGTGGTCTCTTACCACCCAATCACCAGGGAGACAGAACGTAGTCTCACACTACTCACTCACAAAGAGAGGAACAAGATTCACAAGTTCAAGCAAAAGCTTTTTTTTTTAATTGATAATGCAAGATGCCTTTTACAATACAAGTGATGACATATTTATAGCCTTACCTACACATGACTTGCACATGACTTCTTAAAATATTAAAGAAAGTACAAAAGTAAAATAAAAAATTTAAAACACAGGTAATGAAGTTCCTAGGAAATAGGTGCTTAGGAAGTAGAATAATTATGATAGTGGAGTCTAGGAACTTAAAATGAGATAAATGCTTCTTTCAAAAAAAAAAAAAAACTCTTTGACTTGCAAGTTGTCATCCTCTTTCCAAGCTAACTTCCAAGAGAAGCTTCAATTGCTGCAAATGAAGTTCACATCCAATGGTGGACTTCGGGTGGTCGTCCACATGTCACAATGTCCGCGAAAGATACTCGAGGTGCTTGTTGATCCCCATCAAATATGAGATTAGTGATGAGGTATTCTGTAGAGACCCGAAAAAAGTGATAATAAAGAAAATAATAAAGGAAAAGGAAAAAGAAAAAAAAAAGAAAGAAAAGAAGAAGCGGGAAAATTTGAAGAGGCAATATAGCAGGGACTCGTCGACGAGTGCTCTGTGCTTGTCGATGAACCCGCTGTTCTTGTCGACGATTGTCCTTCTTTGACTCGTCAACGAGTGCCAGCGTATAAATAGGCCATGGGTCATTTTATCCGCGGCAAAAAATTCCTCTCTTCACTCTCTCTCTCTCTCTCTAGGGCTACGACCCCTCTGCTTTCTCTCTTTGATTCTGGCTCGGATTCAGCTCAATTCGACGATCGGAAACCACCATGAAGTTCTAAGGGCGATTCTCTCCAAGTTAATCGGATTGGATTCGTGATTTGGGGTTCTTGGGTACCACCCCAAAACCAGGGTAAGGGAGTTGTTTTTAATATTAATTAATTATTTAATTGGTGTGGACTGGGGAATGTTAGGATGTAGGTATTTTGGGGTTGAAATGATGAATTTAGGGTTGTGAAATACAGGGTTTTGTGTGGCCATCACAGGCACTGGTTAGGATCCCTGTGAGTGTTTCCTTGGGAAATCAGGTAAAGGGAATAAATTATGTCAAAAATTTTTAGAAATTCAACCGAATAAATTATAATATGTGAATATTGGAATAATGATTATGGTTTTCTAAATAATTTTATGGGTATGGAAATTATGGTTGATTTATTAAATGTGTATGTGAGAAAAACCCCGATAACATGAGTTTGAGAAAATCCTAGAATAGGGTATACAATATCATTAGCAAAATTTATACTTTTACAAGGTAATTATTGTATTAATAATTATACTCAAACTGTGTGGCATGAGAATAACCAGTAGACTATTATATGATGATAGACTTCGCGTTGAATTGTGAAATGTGATTTAATACTAGATTATGAAAATGACAAATTTATACTGCTTTTTGGATGTGATGTTCTGGTATGATTGCTTGAATAATTGGAAATTGTGAAAATACTACTAGTGTTAAAGTAATAGTACAGAAAGATCCTAGGGGAAGGTGAGGAGACGTAATGCCCCGATTATAATAGTTACAGAAAGATCCCGGGGGACGACGAGACGTAACGCCTCGATGATGATTATTGAGAATGGCAAAGGGGGACGGTGAGACGTAATGCCCCGATCTTTGGGATTTAGCCCGAGGGCTTGCTGTGAAGGACGACGAGACGTAACGCCTCTCAGCGAGTGCCTAATGAGTATGGTTGGATTGGGGGACTGTGAGACGTAACGTCTCAATCCCAGCGAATGTGAACTGTGAATAGAATGTGTGGAGTGTGGAATTATTAAACTGCGTTATACTATTTATGATATGCTATTATAAGTATATATATACATGTTTGTGAGTTTATTATAAATTGTAATGATATATGTGTTTTGAATTCTATAGTTCGATTTAATTATATGGAAGTCTTATTTATTTAAGGATAGCATAAGAAAAGTGTATAGATAATTGTTGCAGTAAAACTCATTTGCCATACACTGACAATAATTTATTCCATCCTTACTGAGAGGTGTCTCACCCCTATAGAACTTAAATATTTTAGGAAATTTGGGACGTTAGGCAAAGCGAGCTCCAAGATAGAGGATACGTCGCCCTGTAGTGCAGGGTATGTGGGTTTAATTTGGAAAATAAGATTATGGGTGTATAAACCTTGAAATAGTAGTTGATTTATTTTTGGGGGTTATGTGTATATTTTGGAGACATGTAGTACTCTGGTGTTGTAAATAGAGTCTAAATGTGTTATATTTTTCGCTGCATAGATAAGGTGTGTGTATGGATAGATGGATCCCCGGTACCCCACTTTGGGTCCAGGTTGACTTGGTTGTCTTTATTATTATTATTATGGTATTAGAGGTAATTGGTTGTAAGAAAAAAAAAATAAAAAATCAGGGCATCACAGTTTGGTAGCAGAGCCTAGGTTGCTAGGTTCTGCAGATTCTAGGATATAGAGGATAACAATACTAGAGTATAGGAATCGATTTTGGGGAGGATTAAAATTAGAATTTAGGGTTCTGTTCCGTTGCCTGGAAGCAGAAAATTCTATGGTGGTTTTCATGATTTTTCTTGGGTAACGATTTCAGGAAAGTCATGGTAAACTATTGTTGGTTTTTGTTTTTGAGTGGTAAGACTGAATCTTAAATTAGGAATGAGGATGTAAAGGCAATTGGTATTGGAGAATATGCTATGGTTCTTAGATAAATAAATGTAATAGGCATGTTATGATGATAGGATTTTAAAGTTGCTTCTGTTCTATTTTCAGGATGGACCTTGGAATTTGAAATAGCAACTCTCATGATAGAGGTGGTGACAATGCGGGGACCTCGAGTATGGGTGGCAGCGATTCTAATGTAGTCCTGCGCGGTGTTGCTCAACAGGTCATGGCTGAGATAGCACGAAGTTCTAGGGAGCAGAGAGGTCCGTCAGTAAACCAGGGCTGCACGATTGAATAGTTTACCAGGATGAATCCCCCGCCTTTCTCAGGGAGTACGGACCTGATCATGGTAGAGAACTGGATACAGGAGATGCAAAAATCATGACTGTACGCACTGATGAGCAGACAGTACTATATGCCACATTCAGACTGACAGGGGATGCTGAGCGTTGGTGGTCTGTAGTGAGGCTCCTGGAGGAGCAGAGGCTGGTACAGGTAGCCTTGACCTGGGGAAGGTTTGAAGAGATTTTCTTCGACCGCTATTTCCCCTCCTCGGTTAGGGATGCCAAGATGGAGGAGTTCCTGAATTTGACTAAGGGCTATTTGACAGTGCCACAATACACGGTTAAATTCGTGGAAATATCGCGTTTTGCTCCCTTTATAATACCAGATGAATTTAGGAAGACCCATAAATTTGAGAGAGGGTTGAGGCACAGGAGCTTTATGAGCAAGTGGCACTATTGAAGATACGAGATTTTTACGAACTTGTGGATAAAGCCACTGTAGCTGAGACTAGTCGACTGAGGGGTGCAAGAGGATAAAGTCAGAGGAAGAGGCCGACACCTCCTAATTTTCAGGCGGGTACAAGTCAGGGTCAGTGGAGGAGACATGATGTGGGTTAGCAGCATGTAGGAGGACACCGAGTTCCGCAGGCGGTCCAGCCCCCCCTACTTGCCCGCGATGCTCTAGGAGAAATTTTGGAGAATGCCCGATTGGATGATCACTTACTATCGATGTAGTCAGTCAGGCCATATGGTGCGGGATTGTTGTGCACCTCTGAATGTTGTGCCAGTTCCCAGACCGTACCGAGAAAACTATCCAGCACCTTGAGGCGACCAGCAGAGGATTACCACCCCGACGCGAGTATATGCATTGACCCCGGGAGAGGCAGAGGTAGCAGACGACATGGTGACAGGTATTGTTTACATTCCGTCATATAAAGCTATAGTTTTGCTTGATTCGTGGGCAACACATTCCTTTGTGACCTGACTCACTCGAAAAATGAGCAGCTCGAAAGCTATCCCAAGTATAGGAGTTCTGTCGTGTAATATTAAGCCCAAGGGCTAGATCGTCTCCTCAGGGAATGCGTTTAATCTCAGATTTTACGTTCTTCCAATCAAAATTAAATTGCACTGAACTCGGTTCAGATTCGGGTTTTCAAGATGGTTCAATTTCACTTTTGATAAATTAAATGACACGTAATTTAAAACTCTAAACTAACATTCACTAAATAAAAGAAAACAAGAATAGAAACCCTACGTCTACTTAAAGAAACATTGGGACACGCGTTAATAAAAACTGGAAACCTAAAATATGGAACTAAAACATGCAAGAATGGAAACTCTAATCTACCTAAGGAAACATCGAAACACGCACTAATTAAAAATGGTAACATTAATCATGGAATTAAAGCACATAATGGAAACTCAATCACACACACACACACATTAAAAATCGAAACTTTAACAAAATTCAAGAACTCGAACCAAAATAAAAAAACACAAACAAAAACCTAAATTTAAATGCTATCGAAACACAATAAAAATGCAAACTTTGAAAAATCTGACCCTAATTAAGCTGAGCTTCAAAAAAACCAAAAATTAAAAACATTCGCAATTCAAAATTCAAATAACCCAAAGAAAATTAATACTTAACAATTATCCGACTAACACAATATTCAAATTCAAAACTTTAAATAATCTTCAAAAGATAACATTTAACACTTATTCAACTAACCAAAAATTATATAAAAAGAAAGAAAAGATGAGAGAAAGAGAAAAAGAAAAGCCATGAAAGCTTTAGGCCGTGGCAGCAGGGTGCTGTGCTATGGACTGTGCAGTAGCTTGTGGAAGCTCACGGGTGGTTTGTTGATTCACGTACAGCAGAGAGGCTGGAGGTTGGGCAAGAGAAAGCAAAGAAATTGGAGAGAAGAGAAGAAGGAGAGCAGGGAAGAATAAGAGAGAAGAGACAAAGAGCAAAGTAGAATTGAAAACAACAAATAAAACAAACTAAAGAAGAAGAAGAAAAAGAAGAAGAAGGAGAAGAGGAGAATGGGGAGCCATGGGGGCTGCCTATGCAGGAAGAGAAAGAGAAGGGTTAAATAGGATAGAGGGGGAAAGCCCTAGACCCGAATAGGAAACCCGAATTGCTATATTTTTTCATTTTTTTCATTCTCTATTCATCGCAAATCTGACTCTTTTGGAGCCCGTATCTCATAAAACTCAAAACACTAAAGTTGTAGATAATCCTTTCCTCTTTCTCTAGAAATTTGAATCGTCTCGATCGGAGCTCGGACAGAAAAGTTATGCACAAAATACGAACAGGTGTCAGTTTTGATTCTCGGGAATTTTCTTGCGATAAAAAATTACCAAAACTTCATAAATAGTGTAATAAAGTTCAAGAATGATGATTTTGGCATTTTATTAAAATATTGGACAATTTTGGACATTTAATTAAAAATATAAACGGTAAAGCTTGGGTTAAGCGTCCAATTACGCAGTTTTGACGCGTAATCATGACCTGGGAATTTGTTAAATTATGTGGGATAGAAGCTCAATCGCTGGATACTAGTGGCTACACCGACGAGGATTGTAGTAGTGTGTAGTAGGGTACTTAGACGGTTTTCGATTAGTATTCAGGAAAAGATGCTGCCTGCTAATTTGGTGGTTCAGATATGCATGGGTTTGACATGATTCTGGGGATGGATTGGTTAGCTGCCTGTTATGCTAGTGTTGACTAACATAAGAAAGAGGTAATTTTCAGACCTCCAGGGGAGCAGGAATACCGATATGTGGGGATGTGCATGCGCTCCTCCTCGCAGATATTATCAGCAGTTCAGGGGAGGCGATTGCTTCTGGAGGGGTGCCAGGGGTATCTAGCCTATGTGAAAGTAGCACCAGAAGGGGAATTAAAGCTAGAGGATATCCCGATAGTGAGGGATTTTTTTGATGTGTTTCCAGAAGATTTGCCTGGATTGCACCCTAATCGAGGAGTTGAATTTGTGATTGATTTATCTAATGGGGACGGTGTCGATCTCTAAGGCTCCGTACAGAATGGCTCCGACAAAATTAAAGGAATTGAAAGAACAGTTGCAAGATTTGCTAGACAGAGGATTTATTAGATCCAGTGTGTCAACTTGGGGAGCGCCGGTATTGTTTGTGAAAAAGAAAGATGGATCGATGAGAATGTGCATCGACTATAGAGAGATAAATAAAGTGACGATTAAGAATAAATATCTTCCCCATATTGATGATTTATTTGACAGCTAAAGGGAATACAGATTTTCTCGAAGATTGATCTACGATCCGGGTACCATTAGGCAAAGGTTAAGGTAGAAGATGTTTCGAAGACAACGTTCCAGATTTGGTATGACCACTACGAGTTTCTAGTTATGCCATTCGGATTGACGAATGCACCTGCGGTATTCAGGGATCTAATGAATTGGGTGTTCCATCATTTCCTAGATCAGTTTGTTATAGTCTTTATTGATGCATCCTGGTATATTCAAGGAGCCTCGAGGAACATGAGGATCATCCGAGGACAGTTCTACAAACACTGAGAGAAAGAAAGTTGTATGCAAAATTCAAGAAGTGCGAATTCTAGTTGAAGCAAGTCACCTTCCTCGGACACGTGGTATCTAGGGGTGGCATTTTTGTGCATCCGAGCAAGATTGAGGTTGTAGAGGACTAGGCATGATTGAAAAATGTGTAGGAAATCAATAGTTTCTTGGGATTAGCAGGATACTATCGCCGATTTGTGGAGGGATTCTCTAAACTGTCAAGTCCTCTTACCAGATTGACCAGGAAGAATATAAGGTTTGAATGGATAGATGAGTGCAAACAGAGTTTCCAAGAATTAAAGCAACGACTCATCACTGCACCAGTCTTGATGATTCCTTCGGGAGAAGAGAGTTTCGTAATTTGTAGTTGTAACGACCCGACCCTTTACACGGACTCAAGTATCACTCACATACATCAAATACCTATACCTGTTCAAGATATGGAAACAACTCGCCCTAAACAGGGACATACGGGTGTAAATCATACATAATCATGATGTAAATGTCGCGGAAAAACATAAACATCCATTGGGATTACTACTAGCCTTATACCAGAGTTCACTAATACATCCATAATTTACATACATTCGGACTTAGAGTAATCGTCATATTACAACCCTCCAAAAAGGACTTTCATCAAGTTTAGTACAAAATTTAGATGCTTACGTAAGCTAACCAAAATAACCTCCCCAGTCCCTTTATCTACTAGGACCGACGCACGGACGGACTTGAAAACAAAGGTTGTAAGATAGGGTAAGACACCTTTCAGTAAGGAAGAAGAAGTTACAACAGTGTGTGATTGCATACATGCATATTTTCATTCAACATCTGGAATATAAATAAAATATTTTCAATACAGTAATGCATCAGGTATATCATTATTCATATTACAAAATTCCTACATCTGTCTTTCGACCATTTAATGATTTATCAGATGACCAACAGCAAAATATCCCTATAACCAGTTTTACTCGTGGCTCGAGTTGTGCACTAGTACTCGTCCAATGCCCTGTTCGTGCAGACACTGTCGAGTACCTACATATGATCCGACTGCCCCCATTGGCCCAGTGTCAGCCAATGGTTTCACCCTGCTAGCCGACCATCTTGGTTCCCACATCGTTTAATACGTGTGGTTACACGTGTACATTTAGCTACGATATCGTGCCGTATCATATAACAGTGGTTTCATTTCACTCTGCAAAGAAAGTATTTTTCAACCCTCCCGGGACTCTTAAGTTGTGGTTCCGTGTATCATAAATTCAATTTATATAAATACGATACCCTGCGCATTTCCAGTATTTTTTACAAATTCACATAATAGCATTATGTTCAAACCGGCGTCTTTCCACTCAGTTTACCCTTCTTTGTTTACTGATGCGGCTCGGTGTATTACCAGCCTCTATTTATTCACATTATCAGTATAACAAATTTGGAATTTTGTTCCCATATTCTATATCAATAGTATAGAAAATCCATTCATTCTCATATCAACATATATCACACAAGTTTCATATAAAAACCCGCTAAATGATAGAAATTCAATATACATAGTTTAACTGAATAAATAAAGGATTCGAGCCTCTCCTACTATAGTATAAACACAAATAAACGATGTTTGTAAAATTTTGGAGATTACACATTGAAAACCTCGTTTTTACCAAAAACCGTAAAATCTTCAAATTGGCATCTTTGCTCAATAGAATTTCACAAATAAGCAGTTAAATCATAGATAATAACATAAACTAACTTTTTAGCGATTTAGTTTTCCAAAATAGTTGTTGTAATCAAGTTTCCCTGACCTTATACTCGAAATGAAAGTTCGTATGAAAACGGTTCAAATCGAAAACTCGAGATCCCGAAAACCTAAAACCACAGAACATAACCTTACTATGTTTTCTACTGCTATCCAAATATCCAATCAAAACTAGGATCAGATTCCTACCTCGATTTTGAGGAAAACCTGAAACTCTTCGAAACGACGATCCTATCTACTAAAAGTGTAGAGTTTCCTCTTCTGATCCACGTAGTACCCTTCGTTTTTGGAAACGGACGACGAACGGCGAAGGATCTTAGCGAGAGAGAGAGAGAGAGAGAGAGAGAGAGAGAGAGAGAGAGAGAATGAGAGAATGAGAGAGAATAAGAGAATTTATAGAATAAATCCTAACTTAGCCCTTAAGTAATCTAAATAAATATCTCCTCCAAGATATTTATATATAAATATCTCTTTTCAAAATATCTTCTCCAAAATATCTTTTTATTTATTTATTTTATTATTTTTATTTATTTATTTATTATTATTATTTTTTTTTTCGGGGTCGGGTTACTACAATAGTGATGCGTCATATAAAGGGCTCGGTTGTGTTCTGATGCAGTGGGGAAGAGTTGTGGCTTATCCTTCACGATAGCTTAAAGAATATGAAAAGAATTACCCTATCCTTGATTTGGATTTAGCAGTGGTGGTTTATGCGCTGAAGATTTGGAGGCATTATTTATATGAGGGAAGGTGTGAGATTTTCACAGATCACATGACCCTTAAATATTTCTTCACACAAAAAGAGCTAAACTTGAGGCAGAGAAGGTGGTTAGAATTGATTAAAGATTATGATTGCACCATCAGTTACCACCCACGAAGAGCAAATGTGGTATTGATGCCTTGAGTCAAAAATCGGGGAGTGCCTTAGTATCAGTAGTTGTGATATCCCGTGGAAGAAAGACTTAAAAAGGATTTGATGTTACTACCCGTATCAACAAGGTGCACCTTTCTTTTCGGAAGCCTTCTCATAAGAACTCCACGGTTAAACATGTTTGGCTTGGAGTAATCTTAGAATGGGTGCCCTTCTGGGAAGTTTTCTCAAGAAGTGTGGGAAGATAAAACACACTGAAAAGGACATGTGTTGGTCTGTGAGGTCAGTCATTAGTCTGATAAGGCCCGCCCCCTATTGTCTGGTCCAGGTGGAGGAGAAAAGATGCAGTGCTCCCTGACAGACTTAGGTTGAGGCGTTACCAAATGGTATTAGAGCCGATTAACCACCTTGAAGTGTGATGAGATTCACATCGCCTGAGTTTGGAAATGTGGGTTCATAATGAGGACGTTGCGTTCTATAAGTGGGAGAGAATGTGATACCTCGTGGAAGAAAGGCTTAAAAAAGATTTGATGTTACTACCCATATCAACAAGGTGCACCTTTCTTTTCGGGAGCCTTCCTATAAGAATTTCACGGTTAAGTGTGCTTGGCTCGGAGTAATATTGGGATGGGTGACCTTCTAGAAGTTTTCTCAGGAAGTGTATGAGTGAGGACAAAACACACTGAAAATGACACTTGTTGGTTTGTAAGGCCAGTCATTAATCTGATAAGGCCCGCTCCCCTTGTTGTCTGGTCTAGGTGGAGGAGGAGAGACGCAGTGCTCCCTGACAGACTCAGGTTGGGGCATTACCAAAAATGTAGAGACCTGAAAAATTAAATTAATGAAAGTAATAAAAGAAGAGAAATGAAAGAGAAAGGAAATGGAAAAGGGGGATCAACAGGGGTTCGTCGACGAACCCAAGGACTTCGTTGATGAATGCCCCTATAGGCCTCGTCGACGAAGTACACGTGTCTCATCGACGAGAAGATATTGTAACGACCTGCTCCTTTTTCACATATATTTTTTTTTATATATAAATAAATTATCATTACATCATACGTTCCAACTCAGCAGGTCATAATCCACCTGGGCCCGTGGACACCAGGGATATAACAAAACATATAGCAGAAGCCTACTTTGCAGAAAGTATAAAATCATATACATCTCATCATAATGTGCATAACACATACCAGAGTCACTACAATTACTATCTCACAGTATATACATCTCAAAAATGAAATTTAGGGACAATCCTCACAAAACCTAACTGTCCCTACCAAAAACTTACCTTTCCAAAGAGGGCAAACAACTGATCTAGATCAGCGGGGCTTTTCCCGCTCTCCTATTAGGGGCTCTTAAAAAATGTATAAGATTTAGGGGTGAGACACCTCTCAGTAAGGGAAATAAACTAATACCAGTGTGTGGCGACATGAGTATTCTGTGTTCTACATATACCATACATAACATATTCAATACTGTTTATCAAATCTGGGAAAACATATGCATATCAAAACATGGTAGAACATACTGCATTTTCATAAACATTTCTCATCTTATATTATAATAATAATAATATAAAAACAATCCTGGTAGGTTAGTTGGCTGTTGTCATGTATTACCCCCACATGACTGGGTTATGTGGCCCGAAGGCGGGACCTGACAATGGTTGGCCGACCACTGCCAAGTCAAACAGTAGTCTGTAGGTCCGTACACCAGGGGCGATAACAGCACACTTCTTGAAAATAACCACATCGACCATCCAATCTCACACTACTCCGTATAGCGGCGTTAACACAGATATCATGATCATGAGGACCATGGACACATAGCAACGGTACCGTGCAAGTGCTAGCCTAGACCAAGCCAACCAGGTTTTGATATCATATACATATACTAAAATCGTGATACATGGATAACTCATATCATTAATTATCAAATCATTCATATCATTTTTCACATATACATATATCATGAAAATCATCGGCCCGTACGCCGGTATTTCACATTTTATCATAGCTCGGCCCGTACGCCAGCAAATCACATAACACAGTCCGTATGCTGGCAAATCACATAGCTCGGCCTGTACGCCGGTAAATCACGTAGTACAGCCCGTACGCTGGCAAATCTCATCCACATAGCACGGCCCGTACGCCGGCAAATCACATATATATATATATATATATAGAAATATCTCGGCCCGTACGCCGGTTTTTCATCATAGAAATCCATAACGTCCCCATTCCCAGAAAATAGTATTCCACAACATTTTTATACTCATGCCATACTAAACAAATTTTCCACGTATTCAACATATCATCATTTAAACAGTATTTTCCAAATATAAATCATATATATAAATATATTTATTTTTTTCCTGAAACCATATGTTACATATATGTACATGCATTTTCTCAAAACAAAACTAGTTTAGTTTATCCCCTTACCTGATTCCTGAAAAGCCCCTAAGAGAATCTTCCCCGTATCCACAAGGTTCTCAACTCAACACCCTGAAAATGAAAATTCGCAGAATTAAAGTTTAGTATTTTCGTACATACAACATTTTCTATAACTACCACTAAGTCAAATTCGACTTAAAAAGTCTTACCTCAACTTAGGGTTGATTTCCAACGTTCCCAATCAACACCCTGGAACTGAAAATTTCCTGTATTAAAGTTCAGTATTTTTACACGTATATCACTTTCTTCAACTGTCAAAAATCTAAGTATTGAATATAAAGCCTTACCTTAGATTTGGGATGAAATCCAACTTCGTTTTCCTGACGATCCGCTCCGGCAGACTTGTAGAGAACTTCGCCAGGAGCGTCGTGGTGGCTTTGGTTTGTTGATCCGGCGTAAAACTAGCCCGGAATCGAAGAGAGAGAGTCGTAGGAGAGAGAGAGGAGAGAGAGAGAGCACTTCCAAAAAAAAAGATCTAAGCAAGCTTCTTGAAGAAGCTTGCACACCATTTTGTATATATATTAATATCATAATAATCATTAATTAAAGTAAAGCTTCTTGAAGAAGCTTTCACACTTATATATATATACCGTTAACCTATATATTAAATGTATATCATAATAACTTATATATATATATAGACACACACACACACACACACACACACACACACACACACATATATATATATATATATACATGCTTTAATATTTATGTATATATATATATATATATATTTGTTCCTTAGCATAACTTGTTAATTTAATTAATTAATTTTATTTTATTATTTTATTATTATATATATTTTATTAAATTTTATTTTATTTTTTCCCGGTTACTACATTGAGAGATAGGGAATTTCAAGGAATTTCAGGTTCGTCGACGAACTAGCCTCCTTATCAACGAAGTGCCTTCATGGGCTCATCGACGAATTACTTGAACTCGTCGACGAACGTCGACTTATAAATATGTAAACCCTCATTTTCAGCGTGATTTTCTCTCTCCTCTTGCTCACTCTCTCTAAACCTACGGTTTTTCCTCTCTCTCTCTCTCTCTCTCTCTCTCTTCGATTCCGGCTTCGTTATAGCCTGGATTGACGATCAGGAACCGCCATGAGGTTCGTGGGGAGATTCTCTACAACTTAGCTGGAGCAGATTTTCAATTTGGAGTTTCAAGACACCATCCCAAAATCAGAGTAAGTTATTTTAGGGTTTAATGGGCTATTTGGAGTATTTGTAACCTAAGAAGTGCTAAAAGAGAATTGTTCTGGGAGTTGAGTTTACTAATTTGGGAAAATGTGATTTTTAGGATTTGAGTTTCGGACGCTGCGGGCATAAGATTTGGGCTTTTAACGGACCTTTCAGTAAGCCAGGTAAGATGAATAAATTATAGCAGTAATTTAGAAATTTATGGATTGAATGAATATGTGAAATGTGATATGATATTTTAACTGTATATATTGATATGAATAATAGATGAAATGGTGTGGCATATGAGTAATACTGAATTGTGATGTTTTGAAATATGAAATGCGATTATGGAAATGTTTTCTTTGATAAATGGGGTCCCAATTTGCTCCATATTTGGTGCCAGATGAAGAGAAGAAGGCGAGAAAGTTCGAGGAGGGCCTAAGACAGAACTTGTTTGAGTAGGTCATAGGCTTCTGGGCCCAGATTTTTGCAGAGGTAGTGGATAGAGTTGCAGTGATTGAGAATAACCTCCAGAGAGGTGCTGCATTACAGAGCTAAGGAAAGAGGCCTGTGGCTCCAGATTTTCAGGCAGGGTCCAACCGAGAGCCTTGAAGAAGGTAGGATAATAGAGGACGGAGACAGGGAGTGGGAAATTGGGCAGTATAGGGCGGATAGATGCCCCCTCTTTGTCCCATATGCTACAGGAGACACTCAGGGGAGTGCCGAGTTTAGGGGATTGTTTGTTACTGATGCCATCAGCTTGGGTATATGGTGAGAGATTGCCGAGCACTGCCAGTTGTTGCGCCTGTTCCTAGACCATACAGAGGAGGTCACCAGGCCCTTCGAGCGGGACAACAAAGGAATACTGCCTTGGCACGATATGCGCCGGCACCTGGAGATGCTGAGGTAGCAGGAGATGTGGTGCTAGGTACTGTCTTAATACTGTCATATAAAACTACTATTTTGTTTGATTCAGGGGTGAATTATTCTTTTATCGCCCGAAAATTTGTTAAGTTGTGTGGGTTAGAAACTCAGTCGTTAGATATCAGTTTGTCAGTGACTACGTTGATATGGGCTGTAGAGATATGTAAGAAAGTACTTAGGAACTGTTCAGTCTATATTCAGGGGAGGTCTTTATCAGTTAACCTGGTGGTTTTGAATATGCATGGGTTCAAGGTAATTTTGGGGATGGACTGGCTAGCTGCCCACTATGTCAGTATTGACTGCAATCAGAGAGAGGTAGTGTTCAGACCTTCAGGAGGACAGGAGTACAGATTCGTGAGGTCATGTGTGCGCACCCCACCATGGTTGTTATCCACCATTCAGGCGAGGAGATTATTGCTAGAAGGCTGTCAAGGATATTTGGCCAGTGTGAAAAAGGTGTTGGAAGGGGAGTTGAGGGTTGAGGATATCCCGATAGTGAGGGATTTTCTAGATGTTTTCTCCGAGGATTTGTCGGGACTACCTCCTGTTCATGAGGTAGAGTTTACTATTGATCTAGTTTCGGGGACAGCGCCGATTTCTAAAGCGCCGTACAAAATGACACCGGCAGAGCTAAAGGAGTTGAAAGAACAGTTGTAGGAACTGTTAGATAAGAGATTTATTCGGCCCAACGTGTTGCCTTGGGGAGTGTCGGTATTATATGTGAAGAAGAAGGGTGGGTTGATGAGAATGTGCATCTACTACAGAGAAATTAATAAAGTAACTATCAAGAGTAAATACTCGCTTCCCCGCATCAATGATCTATTTGACCAGTTATAGGGGACACAAGTTTTCTCGAAGATAGATCTACGGTCTGGGTACCATCAGGTGAAGGTCAGGGCGAAAGATGTGCCGAAAACAACATTTAGGACTCGGTATGACCATTATGAATTTCTGGTTATGCCTGTAACGACCCGGCCCTTTATACGTACCCAAGTGTCACTCTTTCATACATAATATCTATACTTGTTCAAGATATGGAAACAACCCGCCCTAAACAGAGACATACAGGTGTAAAACATACATAATAATGATGTAAATGTTGCGGAAAAACATAAACATCCATTGGGATTTCTACTAGACTTCTACTAGAGTTCACTAATATATCCATAATTTACATATTTCGGACTTAAAACAATTCTCATTATTACAACCCTCCAAAAAGGAACTTCATCTAAGATTTACTACATGATTCAGATGCTTACGTAACCTGTTCAAAAACAATCTCCTAGTCCTTTTAGCTATTAGGACTGACGCATTAATGGACCTGAAAACAAAGGTTGTAAGATAGGGTGAGACACCTCTCAGTAAGGAAGAAGGAGTTACAACAGTGTGTGACTGCGTATATGCATATTTTCATTCAATATCTGGAATATAAATCAAATATTTTCAATACAGTAATGCACCAGTTATATCATTATTCATATTACAAAATTCCCACATCTGTCTTTCGACCATTTTATGATTTATCAGATGACCAACAACAAAATATCCCTATAACCAGTTTTACCCCGTGGCTCGGGTTGTGCACTGATACTTGTCCAATGCCCTGTTCATGCAGACACTGCCGAGTACCTACATACGATGTGAATGCCTCCATTGGCCCAATATCAGCCAATGGTTTCACCCTACTAGCCGACCATCTTGGTACCCACATCGTTTAATACGTGTGATTGCACGTGTACATCTAGCTACGATATCGTGCCGTATCATATAACAGTAGTTTATTTCAACTCTGCAAAGAAAGTATTTTTCAACCCTCCCGGGACTCTCAAGCTGTGGCTCCGTGTATCATAAATTCAATTTATACAAATATGATAACTTGCGCAATTCCAGTATTTTTCACAAATTCACATAATAGCATTGGGTTCAAACCGGCGTCTTTCCACTCAGTTTACCCCTCTTTGTTTATTGATGCGGCTCGGCGTATCACCAGCCTTTGTTTAATCACATTTTCAGTATAACAAATATGGAACTTCGTTCCCATATTCTATATCAATAGTATAGAAAATCCATTCATTCTCATATCAACATATATCACACAAGTTTGATACAAAAACCCGCTAAATGATAGAAATTCAATATACATAGTTTAACTAAATAAATAAAGGAATTGAGCCTCTGCTACTATAGTATAAACACAAATAACGATGTTTGTAAAATTTGGAGATCATACGTCGAAATCCTCGTTTCTACCAAAAACCGTAAAATCGTCAAGCCGGCATTTCTACTTGGTAGAATTTCACAAATAAGCAGTTAAATCATTAAGTTCCCCTTATCTTATATTCAAAATTAAATTTCATACGAAAAAGGTCTAAAACGACAACCTGAGATCCCAAAAACCTAAAACCACAGAACATAACCTTACTATGTTTTCTACTGCTATCCAAATATCCAATCAAAATTAGGATCAGATTCCTATCTCGATTCTTGGGAAAACCCGAAACTCTCCGAAACGACGATCTGATCCACTATAAGTGTAGAGTTTCCTCTTCTGATCCACGCAGTACCCTCCGTTTTTGGAAACGGACGACGAACGGCGAAGGATCTTAGAGAGAGAGAGAGAGAGAGAGAGAGAGAGAATAAGAGAATTTATAGAATAAATCCTAACTTAGCCCTTAAGTAATCTAAATAAATATTTCCTCCAAGATATTTATATTAAAATATCTCAAAATATCTCTTTTCAAAATATTTTCTCCAAAATATCTCTTTATTTATTTATTTATGTTATGTTTATTTATTATTTATTATTATTTATTTTATATTATTTTTTTTAATTTTATTTATTTTATTATTATTTTTTTCTCGGGGTCGGGTTACTACAATGCCGTTTGTGTTGACAAATGCTCCTGCAGTGTTTATGGATTTGATGAACAAGGTCTTTCATTGGTATCTAGATCGGTTCGTGGTAGTGTTTATTGATGACATACTAGTGTATTCAAAGAGCCCATAGGAACACGAGGAACATTTGAGGATATGCTACGAGCTTGTGTGCTGGGTTTCGGAGGTAGTTGGATAAAGTTTTTGCCATTGGTTGAATTTGCATATAATAACAGCTATCAGGCCAGCATTGGGATGACACCATATAAGACGCTATATGGCAGGAGGTGCCGATCCCCGTTATACTGGGATGAGATTGGGAAAAGACAGATTTTGGGGCCAGAATTGATACTGCAGACTCATGATAAAGTCTGACTCATCAGAGACAGGATTAGAACAGCACAGAGTCGGCAGAAGAGTTATGCAGATACTCGCTGACGAGAGTTAGAGTTTGACGCAAGAGATCATGTATTTCTAAAAGTGACACCACTGAAAGGAGTTGTGAGATTTGGGAGGAAGGGTAAGCTGAGCCCTAGGTATATTGGACCGTTTGAGATTCTTGAAAGAGTGGGTCCAGTTGCCTATAGGTTAGCATTACCACTGTTCTTATCTAGAATCCACGACGTAATTCACGTTTCCATGTTGAGGAAATACGTCCCAGATCCCTCCCATGTGATTAGTTATGAGACATTGAAACTCGATGATGCTTATCTTATGAAGAGATGCCATTGCAGATTTTAGACTGGAAGGAACAAGAGCTGCGTACAAAGAAGATTCCATTGGTAAAAGTGTTATAGCGCAATCATGCAATAGAGGAAGCTTCCTGGGAATTTGAGGAACAGATGCGCTAGAAATATCCACATCTCTTGAGTGGAGTTTAGCGCTGAGCCAGTCAAGTAAAAGTGAAGGTATGTATTTCGATTTGTAAAGTGTAGTATAAGATAGGCAATGTTTTGATTTTATTTATGAATGGTTTTGGGAGAATATTATTTGGATTATTGTAATCTCCTAGGACCATAAATGTGACCACGATATTCCTCCATCATAAGTGAGGGTAATTAATAAAATTAGGATGTTTTCTGTGAGAATGAAAAGGTGATGAGTAGTAATTTCGAGGATGAAATTTTATAAGGAGGGGAGAATGTAGAGACTCGAAAAATTAAATTAATGAAAGTAATAAAAGAAGAGAAATGAAATAGAAGGGAAAAGGGGGATCAGCAGGGGTTCGTGGACGAACCCAAGGACTTCGTCTACAAATGCCCCTATAGGTCTCATCGACGAAGTACACGTGTCTCAACGATGAGAAGATATCGAGAGATAGGAAATTTCAGGGAATTTTAGGTTCGTCGAGGAACCAGCCTCCTCATCGACAAAGTGCCTTCATGGGCTCGTCGACGAATTACTTGAACTCGTCGACGAACGTCGACCTATAAATATGTAAACCCTCATTTTGAATGTGATTTTCTCTCTCCTCTCGCTCACTCTCTTTAAACCTACGGTTTTCCCCCTCTCTTCGATTCCAGCTTCGTTATAGCCCAGATTGACGATCAGGAACAACCACGAGGTTCGTGGGGAGATTCTCTACAACTTAACCGGATCAGATTTGAAATTAGGAATAGCTTCCCAAAGGGGGGTGAATTGACTTTTAAAAATTTCTTTTAATTCCTTTTTAGAATTCTTAAACTTATTTTATTTCTTTTAACCAATTTGTGACTTATTTGTTTAATTTGTTAAGCACTCAAGAACTTAGTTTCTGTATTTAATCCTTAACCATACAAACATCCAATCATTCAACCAAACCAGACAACTATAATTAAAAAGCAAACAAACAAGCCAATACACAACACTTATGTAATATAAAAACTCAAAATGGTTGTTTGTTGATATTAGCCAAATTTGAACCAAGCCCTGTAGTGAATGAGAATTTATGCTTGCTGATACAAAGCTCTGTATAAATGAATCCAATCACTCTTTTCAAATATTTAGAATTCAAATAAACTCTTGGTAAATTTATCTTTGGGATGTTAACCAAGTAACGTACTCCCGTATGGTTTCTGCAAGATATGATGTAACCAACGTACTCCCTTTCGGTTTCCGCAACGCAAATCAAAATTAGACTCTTAAGTTTACTTGATTTCCAAATATACGTAGTATGTATAATTTAGATATTTAGAACATCCACGCAGTTGTATATGAACTGAAAATAAAGAATAGGGAAAGAGAGAGTGAGACGGAGATTTTTACGAGGCTCGGCTTCAACACAGCCTACGTCCTCGCCTTTGGCAAAACCACCAAAGGATTCACTAAACTTGTTCCGTTGACGGATGGAACAAACCTTTACAACACTCTTTTGTTAAGGTTAGAGCCTGCCTTCTCCAAACGATATCCCCTCGTTCGGTCACTCCTTAACTAGGTTAGAGCTCGCCTCTCTAAGCAATATCCCCTTGCTTAGCCAACGATCCAAACAATCCTTGTAACGTCAAAGGACTACAAGAAAACAAGATAAAATCTACGTATACTCTCTCAAAGAACAAGTTAGTACAATTTCAGTACTATATACTTCAATGTAAAATATCAATATGAAATAGAATGAAGCTCAAGTGTAGAATTCATCAATATCCTTCTTAGATGAGGATTAGTAGTAGAAATTCAGTGGAGGAAGGATTAGCACTTCAGAATATCCTAGCAAAAGAGTTTTGCAATGAGTGAGCAAGAGAACTTGTAAGAACAAGAGGGCTTTTAGCTTCTCAAAACAGATTTTTCAATTCTTGGATGTATTTTGATTTGCAAAATCATGTATTTATAGGCTTTCAAACTTGTTTCCATGTTGCAAAAGTTTCGTTAGAGAGTTTCCCAAGTTGTTAGAAAAATTGGAGCTCAAAATGGCTATATTTTAAAATATTAGAATTTAAAAATTTGCCCGTTGAACAATGTTCAGATGTTTGAAGATTCGAGTTTAGTCATCTAAAGTTCCTGAAATCCCTTAAAAAATGAACTGGACAGGGTCAGATGGCTGAAGTAGGGTTCAGACGTTTGAGGTGAAGTAGGGTTCAGACGTCTGAGGTGCTAGGTTCAGATGTCTGAAGTCGCGAGTTCAGATGTCTGAACAGCTACTGCCTGCTGTATTTTTGTCCCAGAAAATCTTCAAAAGTCTGAAGTGTCAAGTTCAGATGTCTGAAGTGGTTGTGTGTGCTTTTCAGATAGCTGAAGTCCCTCCCGTGAACAGTGTTTAGATGTCTGACAGCTGTGACCCCGTTTCAGTGTTTTGGCCATAACTTTTTCTGTATAACTCCAAATTAAGTGTTCTTGGTGTCAAAAGAAAGCTAAGAGAAAATCCTACAACTTTCATGGTGAACACATTTTAAAATAAGGCGATTTTGATAGAGAAAAATTCACCTCAATGCAGCTGTATAAAAACTGATAGCATTTGGAAAAACTCTTTTTGGTGCTTTTCCTTCCAAAAATGATTTTAACCTTTTTAAGATAATTTTTAACCTTATAAAAATATCTTCCAAGTATTTTAAAAGGTATCTAGGTCCAAGAAGTTAACCTAAGAGCTTCAAAATATTTCAAACGATTTTTTAAACATTAAAGCACTTACATAAGACTTCTAAGACATTAACATTCTAGGTTCTTGAGTCTTCATGCTTTGTCCTTGGATTGAGTCCATCATTTCTTTAAGCTTCCATATTCTTTGAGCTTTCTCACTTTGCCTTTCTTTGGCTCTTTTGACTTTAATATTCCTTAACTTTCAACAACTCATTCATGTCCTCATAATCTTCAAGGTTTAATATATCATCTTTAAATCCATGCTTTGACTCATTTAAGTTTCATTTGATCCTTGTGAGCACTTTTACCTTACTTTCTCATATATAAGCCCTGAAATATCATTACTCACACAAATACATTAAATTTCACTTGTTTGTTAGTATCAAAACAAGATAACAAGATTTTAAATCTAGTAAGGTCAACAAGATTTTTATTTTGGAGTTCTGGGGCACCATCCTAAAATCAGGCTATTTGGAGTATTCGTAACTTAGGAAGTTCTAAAAGAAAATTGTTCTGGGAGTTGGGTTTACTAATTTGGGAAAATTGTGATTTTTAGGATTTTAAGTTTCGGACACTGCGGGCGTAAGATTTGGGTTTTTAATGGACCTCTCAGTAAGCCAGATAAGGGGAACAAATTATAGCAGTATTTTAGAAATTTATGGATTGAATGAATATGTGAATTGTGATATGATATTTTAACTGTATATATTGATATGAATAATAGATGCAATGGTGTGACATATGAGTAATACTGAATTGTAATGTTTTGAAATATGAAATGCGATTATGGAAATGTTTTCTTTAATAAATGGGGAAATGTGGGAATATGATATGTTTCATTGAGAAATGTGGAAGTTTGCAAAATAAGGTATATATATATTTATAGTATTATGAGAATGGAATGGGAATTGAATAGATGGGAAAGAAACAGAAAATGGGGAGAATATTGAAATGTGATGTATATCATTATGACGTGAGATATGAATATGAAAATATGAATATGGGAATGTGAATGTTGAAATGTGAATATTGGAATGTGAAAATGTAAATGTGAATATTGCAATGTGAATACTGCAATGTGGATACTGAAATGTGAATGCTAGAAATGTGAATATTGCAATGAGAATACTGCAATGTGAATACTGAAATGAGAATGTGAAAATGTGAATATTGTAATGTGAATGCTGCAATATGAATACTGAAATGTGAATGTGAAATGTGAATGATGTAATGTGGAAATGAGAACCCCGATGGACAATTGTTGATATAGAGCACAGTACTGTTGCTAGTGAGGTGTTAGTGCAACCACACGGTCTTATGGTGAGTGTGGTGTTGACAGTCGATTGAGCCAGTGGGAAGGGTAGTTTTGCCCCTTGGGTCCGGAGCAGGGTTATATGGCATGCCAATTGTACTACAGGAGCATGAATGGATTTCCTATTTTGATCTAACTGGGTAGGCCAACCGCGGTTAGATCTAGTTTTCGGGCTGCACAACCTCGACCATGGGGGGAAGCATGGCGTGGAGAGAATTAACCTCGATCATGGGGGGAAGCATGGTGTGAAGAATATCCTCAGGGTAGTCATGAGTTACAGACGCGGATGTATTAGTTACCGAGGACACTCTTGTGCTAGATGATGAAATGAAATTGAAAGTGAAAAGAAAGAGTGCGAGTTTATAACATAGATAACTAAGGCGAAGTAAAACTCTCTTCCTGAGGGCTTACTGAGTAAGGTGAGTGCCCTGATAAGTATCAGTTGTAGCCATACCCGAGTTAATCGGGGAAGGTTACAAACGATATCAGAGTAGAGGGGAGCTACATGTATGGGCGTGTAATCTCCTCTATCCTTAGGAACTTTCGCTGATAAATATGGGTTGCATGTGAATGAGTTGAAAATGGAATTAAAGCTTTTAAAAGCTTGTGTTTTATATCTATATGATTATGAGTATAGTTGGTATATTTTTTCTCAGATGGTATTATCATTGAAATGAATATATGTTATGATATAATGAAACTCATACTGTTACACATTATAAGTAATTTATTCTGTCTTACTGAGATGTGTCTCATCCAAATATCTAAATATTTCAGGGAACCATGACAGGCCAGGTAATAGAGCTTCGAGATAGAGGGGAGCTGATACCCCGATTAGACAGGGTGAGTGGTTTGAGCTAGGGATGTGTGAATCCCCTAGAGTTTTGATTTATTTTTGGGAATATGTTAGATATGTATATATATGAATATGAATGTTTAGTACTCTGGTTATTTGTATTCTGAATGATTATAAATATTGACTTCCGCTGTTAGGGTTGTTTGTATGACTGATTACCCAGTACCCGCTTTGGGTCAGGTTATGCTTAATGGTATCAGAGTTTTTGACGTGGCCGATGTGTGATATGAATATTGATTATTTATTGGAACAAAATGGTATGAAAATCGGGGCGTCACAGTAGTGGTAGTGCAACATTAGATCAGAATGGATTTTGGAAAGACTCGGGTTGGAACTTGTAGAGGGTGATCATCAGGCGTTTATCGCTAATCTGGTTGTACAACCCACATTATAGGAAAGAATTAAGGCTTTTCAGATGAAAGATGCGGAATTGATGAAGATCATGGATAAGGTGCAGAGTGGTCCGGGAGCAGAATTCTGTATTTCAAATGATGGAGCTTTGAGATTCCGTACTAGACTTTGTGTGTCTGCAGATGCTGAAATTAAAAAGACTATCCTGGAGGAAGCATACCAATCCTTGTATATAGTGCACTCGGGAGGCACCAAAATGTACATGGATCTACGGGAATCTTTTTGGTAAGAGTAAATATGAAGGAGATTGCTGACTACGTGGGACAGTGTTTGACATGCCAGTAGGTGAAAGCTGAGCATCAGAGACCGGCGGGATAGTTGCAATCCCTCCATATACCTGAATGGAAGTGGAAGCACATTTCGATGGACTTTGTCACGAGATTGCTGCTAGCATTGCATGGTCAGGATGCCATCTGGGTGGTCGTAGACCGGTTGACGAAGACTGCCCACTTTCTTCCCATCAGAGTTAGCTACTCTATGAGTAGGTTGGCGGGGCTGTATGTATAGGAGATAGTGAGATTACATGGGGTGCCAGTGTCCATCATATTTGACCGAGACCCACGGTTTACGTCACAATTCTGGAAGAGTTTGCAAAGGGCTATGGGGTCTCAGCTGACATTTAGTACAACTTTTCATTCTCAGACCGATAGATAGACAGAGAGAACGATACAGATACTGGAGGATATGCTACGGGCCTGTGTATTAAACTTCGGTGGGAGCTGGATCCAGTACATGCTACTGGTTGAATTTGCTTATAAGAACAGCTACCAGGCCAGCATTGGGATTACATCATATGAAGCCTGGTTGGAGGGGTCGATCCCCATTGTACTGGGATGAAACTGGTGAAAGACAGGTTTTGGGACCGGAGTTGGTACAACAGACTTACAATAAAGTCAGACTTATTAGAGATAGAATCAAGGTAACTTAGAGTCGGCATAAAGGTTATGCAGATACACGCCGGTGAGAGTTGGAGTTTGATGCAGGGGATCACGTGTTCTTAAAAGTTGCATAGATGAAAGGAATAATGAGGTTTAGGAAAAAGGGTAAGCTAAACCCTAGATATATTGGACCATTTGAGATCTTAGAAAGAGTGGGTCTAGTTGCCTATGTTAGCGTTACCTCCTGCATTGTCCAGAATCCATGACGTATTTCATGTATCTATGTTGAGAAAATACGTCCCAGGTTCCTCTCATATTATCAGTTATGAGGCACTAGAGCTTAGGGATACTTTGTCATATGAAGAAGTGTCAATGCAGATTCTAAATCGAAAGGAACAGGAATTGCTTACAAAGAAGATTTCACTAGTGAAAGTATTCTGGCGCAATCATGTATTATAAGAAGTTTCATGGGAATTGGAGGAAAAGATAGGTCAGAGATATCCGCACCTATTTAGTGGGACCCAGAGAGGAGTTGATTGTTTTGTGTAAAGACTTGTACAGTGTAGGATAGCTAATTATAGAAATATATTTTGGTTTTAGGTTATGAATGGTTTTGGGAGAACTTTTATTTATGTGGATGATTGTAATCTCCCAGGACCCTCTTTTGTAACCACGGTATTCCTTCGCTATAAGTGAGGGTAATTAATAAAATTTTGATGATTTTCTTTGAGAATTGGTGCAAATTAAAGATAGCAAATTTCGAGAACGAAATTTTTGCAAGGAGGGGAGGATGTAGAGACCCGAAAAAAGTAATAGTAAAGGAAAAGGAAAAAGAAAATAAAAAGAAAGAAAAGAAGAAGGGTGGAAAATTTGACGATTCAATATAGCAGGGACTCGTCGACGAGGAGATCTCGAGAGCCAGCGAATTTCAGGTTTTAATAGACTTGTCGACCAACCCGTTGTTCTCGTCGACGATCATCCTTCTTTGACTCGTTGACGAACCTTTTATACACGTTGACGGGTGCAACCTATAAATAGGCCATGGATCATTTTATCCGCGAAAACAAATTCCTCTCTTCACTCTCTCTCTTTCTAGGGCTACAGCCCCACTGCCTTCTCTCTTTGATTCTGGCCCGAATTTAGCTTGATTCGACGATTGAAACCACCACAAAGTTCTAGGGGTGATTCTTTCCAAGTTAATCGGAGAGGATTCGTGATTTGGGGTTCTTGGGCACCACCCCAAAACCAGGACAAAAGAGTTGTTTTTAATAATAATTAATTATTTAATTTGTGTGGACTGGGGAATGTTAGGACGTAGGTATTCTGGGGTTGAAATGATGAAGTTAGGGTTGTGAAATACAACGTTTTGTGCGGCCATCGTAGGCGCTGGCTAGGATCCCTGCTAGCGTTTCCTTTGGAAATCAGGTAAGGGGAATTATTTATGTCAGAAATTTTTAGAAATTCGACCGAATAAATTATAATATGTGAATATTGGAATAATGATTATGGTTTTCTAAATAATTTTATGGGTATGGAAATTATGGTTGATTTATTAAATGGGTATGTGAGAAAAACCTTGGTAACATGAGTTTGAGAAAAACCTTGGTATACAATATCACCAGCAAAATTTATAATGTTATAGGGTAATTATTGTATTAATAATTATACTCAAACTGTGTGGCATAAGAATAACCAGTAGACTATTTTATGATGATAGATTCCGCGTTGAATTGTGAAATGTGATTTAATACCAAATTATGGAAATGACAGATTTATACTGCTTTATGGATGGGATGTTCTGGTATGATTGCTTGAATAATTAAAAATTGGGAAAATACTGGTGGTGTTAAAGTAATAGTACAGAAAGATCCCGGGGGATGGTGAGACGTAATGCCCCGATGATAATAATTACAGAAAGATCCCGGGGGACGGCGAGACGTAATGCCTCTCAGCGAGTGCCTGATGTGTATGGCTGGATTGGGGGACTGCGAGACGTAATGCCTCAATCCCAACGAATGTGAACTGTGAATGGAACGTGTGGAGTCTGGAATTATTAAACTGCGTTATACTATATATGATATGCTGTTATAAGTATATATATACATGTTTGTGAGTTTATTATAAACTGTAATGATATATGTGTTTTGAATTCTATAGTTCGATTTAATTATATGGAAGTCTTATTTATTTAAGGATAGCATAAGTAAAGTGTATAGATAGTTGTTGCAGTAAAACTCATTTGCCACACACTGACAATAATTTATTCAATCCTTACTGAGAGGTGTCTCACCCCTATAGAACTTAAATATTTCAGGAAATTTGGGATGTCAGGCGGAGCGAGCTCCGAGATAGAGGATACGTCGCCTTGTAGTGTAGGGTGTGTGGGTTTAATTTGGAAAAAAGATTATGGGTGTATAAACCTTGAAATAGTAGTTGATTTATTTTTGGGGGTTATGTGTACATTTTGGAGACATGTAGTACTCTGGTGTTGTAAATAAAGTTTAAATGTGTTATGTTTTCTGCTACATAGATAAAGTATGTGTATGGACAGATGTGTCCCCAGTACCCCACTTTGGGTTCGGGTTGACTTGGTTGTCTTTATTATTATTATTGTTATTATTTTTATTATGGTATCAAAGGTAATTGGTTGTAAGAAAAAAAAAAAAAAAATCAGGGCGTCACAGTTTGGTAGCAGAGCATAGGTTGCTAGGTTCTGCAGACTCTAGGATATAGCAGATAACAATACGAGAGTATAGGAATGAATATTGGGGAGGATTAAGATTAGAATTTAGGGTTCTGTCCCTTTACCTGGAGGCAGGAAATTCTATGGCGGTTTCCGTGATTTTCCTAGGGTGGCGATTTCAGGAAAATCATGGTAAACTATTGCTGGTTTTTGTTTCTGAGTGGTAAAATTGAATCTTAAATTAGGAATGAGGATGTAAAGGCAATTGGTATTGGAGTATATACTATGGTTCTTAGATAAATAAATGTAATAGGCGTGTTATGATGATAGGATTGTAAATTTGCTTCTGTTCCATTTTCAAGATGGACCCTGGAAATAGCAACGCTCATGCTGGAGGTGGTGATGATGCGAGGCCCTAGAGTATGGGTGGCAACAATTATGATGCAATCTTGCGCAGTGTTGCTCAGCAGGTCATGGCTGAGATAGCATGAAGTTCTTGGCAGCAAAGAAGTCCATCAGTAGACCAAGGCTGCACGATTGAACAGTTTACCAAGATAAATCCCTCGACTTTCTCAGGGAGTACATACCCGATCATGCTAGAGAAATGGATACAGGAGATGGAAAAGATCCTAACAGTATTGTGCTGCACTGATGAGCAAAGAATATTATATGCCACATTCAGACTGACAGGGGACGCTGAGTGTTTGTGGTCTGCAGTGAGGTTTCTGGAGAAGCAGAGGCTTGACTTGTTGCCTTGTCCTGGGGAACTTAAAATGAAATAAATGCTTCTTTGA
Source organism: Malania oleifera (assembly GCF_029873635.1). Taxonomy (NCBI): domain Eukaryota; kingdom Viridiplantae; phylum Streptophyta; class Magnoliopsida; order Santalales; family Ximeniaceae; genus Malania; species Malania oleifera. The sequence goes on along the minus strand of NC_080426.1, from coordinate 8,547,314 downwards.
AAAAAAAAAGGACTCTTTGACTTGCAAGTTGTCATCCTCTTTCTAAGCTAGCTTCCAAGAGAAGCTTCAATTGCTGCAAATAAAGTTCACATCCAATGGTGAACTTCGGGTGGTCATTCACATGTCACAATATCTGCGAAAGATACTCGAGGTGCATGTTGATCCCCATCAAATATGAGTTTAGTGATGAGGTATTCAACTACATAAACTAGATGCTTATGGAAGACGATGTGGATGAGAATATTTGTATGTTCCAGAAGTCCAATTTAGCAGTGCTTAAAGCTACTGAGAAATCATTTTATGAGATTCTCGTGAAGAAGTATCCCCCTTCTCCCAATCACCAAGTTCCATATTTTTTGGATCAGAATTTTGAGAACTATAGTGGGAATAACAATGAATGAAATGGCAATGGTAACTTTGAAGTTCCCTGTTATGGGCAAAGTGTTCCTATCAACTTCTACTTGGCTCATCAAATGGTGGTGATAATGTGGTAGACAGGTTTATGGATTCTCCATTTGGTAGCAAACTTGAGGTTTGCAACTCCAGAGAGGCATTGAGGAAGCGTACAGGTTCCCTCCGAATGATGGTGAATTGTCTATCAAGTTGAAGAGTAATGTGTTGTTTCCCGAGGAAAATCTAGAGGAAGAGGCTAACAATGTGGTAGTGGATGAGGAGAAGCATGAGAGGGAGTACTCCCTGGATGGGTCGAGAGGTGGAAAGAATCATCATCATCATCATCATCCTGAGGATGTGGATTTAGTGTCTGGGAGGAGTACTAAGCAGTTGGCTATTTATGCTGAAGCATTTGTGAGATCAGAAATGTTTGATATGGTGTTGCTAGGTAGTGAAGAAAATTGTGCACCTCAAGTCCCTTTGCGGAATGAAGTAAGCAAGGATGTCCATCAAAACATTCAATTGAAAGGTTCTAAAGGTAGAAAGAGTCGGGGTAAGAAATAATAATGAGGAAGCAGGAGGGATTTGGTAGATTTGAGAACTCTTCTAAACCTCTGTGCACAGGTTGTTGTAGCTGATGATCGCAGGAGTGCAAATGATCTACTGGAGCAGATCGAGCGGCATTCTTCTCCTATTGGAGATGGAGTCTAGAGGTTGGCTAGTTATTTTGCCAATGGTATCGCGGCATACTTGGCTAGCACAGAAATGTAGTGGTCCTTAAAAAAAAAAAAAAAAAAGTTAATTAGAATAAAAATTATTTTTTTTTAAAAGTAATTAAATAATAATTTTTATTAATTAAATAATATAATACAATATTATAATATTATAATGATATATAAAGAACAGAGACAGCGCCCCCACATCTCCTCCGTCCCCTCTCTCCCACTCTCCTCAATCTTGCCTCTGATATACGGCCGATCGAAAATTCGGAAATACTGTTGGATTCTGTTTGCCGCCATCGACACTTCTACTGAAGCGGATCTGTCGTGCGAGCGGCGTAGACATATCTCCTGGGGTAAGGTCAATTTTCAAACTTACCTCAATTTCTCTTAAACTATAAGCCCAATTAACGAACGGAAATTGCTATAAGATTCGTGGGGAGATTCTCTACAATCTAACCAGAGCGGGTTTTCGAATTGGAGTTTCGGGGTACCAATCTTAAATTGGGGGTAAGTTTAAAAATTTAGGATTTATTAGGCTATTTAGGGTATTTAGAGTTTAGGGTAATTTTAGGGAAAGTTACTTTAAGGATTGTGATGAGTAATATAGTGAAATTTGAATTTCAGAGTTTTAGGGATTTTAAACGCCGTGGGGCGTAGGCTGGGGTGTTAGCGGGTTTTTCAGGAATCAAGTAAGGGGATTAAGTTAAGTCAGTTTTTTAATGAAAATTGAATTAATTTAATTGTTATGTTTTATATATATATATATATATATATATATATATACATTTATTTATTTATTTAAGAATTTAAAGGTTATTTTGAAAACCAACCGTTCGAAATGGATTTTACAAATTTAGGATATATGGTATGGTATTTTTGAATAAAATGGTGGAAAGTTTGTTTGTTTATATAAATATGTTAAAATGTGGAAAATTGTGTGGCAGATGATTTAATTTATATAGATTATTGTATATCTAGATTTGAGATTTTGAAATACTGAATTGTTTGTGAAATACTGAATTGTTTAAGAAATATTGGAATTGTTGTGAAAAATACTGGAATTGCTTGTGAAAAATGCAGGACTTTGATTTGACGGTCGAGGGTCGGGTTTTTGTTTAAACGGCTTTGAATTAGGTTGTATTTTGTGGCTGGGGGCCAGGTTTTGGAATAACAGGGAATATATGTGAAGTAATGTTTTAAATGGTATTTTCTATTATCTAAATTACATGATATGCTTTAACAACCTCGGAGACCAGTGTATTGTGAGCATGGTACTGTTGCTAGAGATTTGTTATGTAGCTGTGTGTGCCCACACCTGTGCTGAGAGGTGTAAGGTGACCTTGTTCGATTTGCCTACATGAGGTGAATGCATCTCCCTGGGTGAGGGCAATCGGACCAGCAGTTGGAACTGCGTATACCCGCAGAGTATGTTAGCGGAGAGTACATATGACTACTGTTTAGGTGGATCCCCCAGGACATTAGTCCAGCCTTCGGGCCGCATAACCATGACACATGGGGGAAGTAAATGACTTGTTTGTCACAGGAAGTGTTTTATATGCATATCTGTTAATTTATGTGAATATGAATAATTAATAAGATAATTTCGAAAGCTTGCTGAGAAAGGTGAGTGCCTTAATAGCAGTAATGGTATTAGAGCAGAGGGAAGTTACTTGTATGGGCGGGTAATTTTTCCTATCCTCGGCTAATTGTGTGTGTGAGGGTAAAATAAGAATGTTTTCATAAATGTGTTTATCTGCTTAGTGAACTGCTTATTTTCTATACACTAAATGCATGCTGGCCACACATTGACATTAATTTAGTCTTTCCTTTACTGAGCTGTGCCTCACGCCTACTTTGCAAACTATCTTTTCAGGAAATCCTAAAGATCGGGTCTAGCAGGCTAGAGGAGTCAGGTTAGAGGTGTAAATTTATGTAGGTAGTGTGTAGATAGAAATTTTATTTTTGTTTAGTTTTATGAGATGTAATTATGTGAGAATGAAGATATTTGTGTATAAAGATAGTTAGAACTGAGGTAATGTACTTTAAGCGTTTTGTATTTTATTTTCTCTACATATATGTGTTTTATATATGATGAATAAGGTATTAGGTACATAGACGTCACTAAAGCAGTACTCCGGGCCCACGTGATGGGCCGGGGTCGTTACATATACTGCTCTTATTGGCAGGTCAACAACAGCTGCTGATTTCTTGAAAGCTTACCATCTATTTCTTGCTGCATGCCCATTTAAGAAGCTCACAGACTTCTTTTCAAACAACACAATAATGAATGTAGTAGAGAAAGCAATGAGGCTTCACATTATTTATTTTGGTATTTCCTATGGTTTCCACTGGCCTGCCTTCATACAACGACTCTCGTTTAGGCCTGGTGGACCTCCAAAGCTTCGGATTACTGGTATTGATTTTCCACTGCCAGGTTTCAGACCAGAAAAAAGGATTGAGGAGACGGGACGTCATCTAGAAAATTATCCTGAAAGTTTTAATTTTCCATTTTAGTACAGCGCCATAGCAAAAAAATAGGAAACAATCCAAATGGAGTATATAAAGTTTGATAGCAATGAGGTCTGTGTGGCAATTTGTTTTCATCGGTTTAGAAACTTACTTGATGAGACTCTGGCGGTGAAGAGTACTAGGAGTATTGTTACTGAACCTAATTAGGAAGATGAATCCAGATTTTTTCATACTGGGTTTGTGAATGGTGCCTGTGGTGCTCCTTTCTTTATTATGCAATTCCGAGAGGCTGTCTTCCATTATTCTGCCCTGTTTGATATGCTTGATGCCTCGCTAGACTCCAGTGTGGATGCTGATGGAAAGGGAGCTAATTGCATGGGAGGCCATGAACGTCATTGCATGTGAGGGATCAGAGAGAATTGAAAGGCCAGACACATATAAGCAGTGGCTTGCCCGGAATCTGAGAGCTGGCTTTAGGCAGCTGCCTTTGAATAAGGAGCTCATGAGGGTAGTGAAGGAGAGGGTTAGATCAGGCTATCACAAGGATTTTGTAGTTGAAGAAGATAGCCAGTGGTTACTGTAGGCGTGGAAAGGGCAAATTTTATATGGTTTCTCTTCTTGGAAGCCTGTTCATTAATCCAATACGTGTTCATTTTGTTACTGGTAGTAGGGCAAGATAATGAATTCCTCAATGCAGATTTTGTGCAATTTTTGCCATGTGAATCTGTCAAGGAATGAACTTTCTCTCTCCCTCCCTCCCCTCTCTCTCTCATATAGCTTTTTTTTTTTTTTTTAATATCAGCAAAGAAATTTTATTAATAGAAAAAACAGGGCATCAAGGGGATACTGATCAAGTACAGAGAGAACAAAAAATAACAAAAAATACACCGGTTAAGGAAGAACATCAGGGAAATCAGAAGTCCCGGCCAGGCATCCCACTATGCCAACTAGAGGTAATAGAAGTCTAGTTATCCATAAAAAACCCTTTTATTTCTTTCTTTCCAAAACTGCTCGAAATATAGCAAAGCGGATAGGGGAAAGAACCTTCCTTTTGGTCTTGTTGGAGCGGATCCCTTGGCAAGCCCAATTATCACATTTACGCATGGCTGCCATTACCCATTTCTGCTTGATCATGGAAATGGCCAAGCTCCAGGGATTCCCGGTCTAAGGGCAGTGGAGAAGGATGTGGTTCGCTGATTCCGCTTCTTCAAGGCAAAGATAACACACATTCACAATAGTCAAGCCTTTATTTTTATTTTTATTTATTTATTTATTTTTTCAGATTATCTAAGGTGAAGATCTTCCCCAGTGTAGCCTCCCAAGTGAAAAAAGCAACTTTCGAAGGAGCTGCTGTTATCAAAATGAGCTTCCAAGGAAAATTGTTCACACACTGTGTGGGGCTGCTAAGATGGTTATAATAAGACTTGAGCATGAAAATACCGTCCTTGGTTAGTGCTCGAACAAGCTTATTGGAAGAGGATCGACACTGAATATTGTAAAGGCTACTATAAAAGCTTATAAGAGTATCAATCTGCCAATCATAATCATTCATGATCAGGGAACATTCCAAAAGGTCCCATGATTAGTTTGTTCCTGGTGATGGCATATGAGAGCATCTTTATCGTAGGCAAGCCTATAAATGGAAGGGAATGAAGATATCAAACAGAAAGTTCTCCAACTCCTTGGCGTCACGGGCACCCCCATACATCGTGGGTTCTGGTACCTTGGTTTTGCTAAACCCTGGAGTGTTAGAGTTTCCCTTGGCAAGAACCATTAGATTCATCTTTGCATCCAGATTAGTTATCCGAGAATGCAAAGTTTCCACAGTATGGTGAAAGTCCTCGGACATTTCACTTATCAAACTTGCTTGATGCTTTTGTGATTCCATCACTTCATCAACAAGTTCTTTTAATTAAGCCATCTCCGTGGCCACATTGTTGGCTGTCGTCTCAGTCTGTGCTTCCAGCACACTAATTCTCTCAACATTGGTTGGTGTCATGGTCATTAACCAATGCTTTCCCAATCCTACAACGAAGGGAACTAAATTCACGTAGCAACTAATCGAGCTCTGATGCCATGTGTCACAGATGGACTATTTCACACCTTTGTGAACGGACCGTGCGGCGCTAGCTAAATGACTCTTGCTTAACTAGCCAACCTATCGTTTACCACAATTCATTCACAAAACACTTTCATTATCATTCAATCAAATATCAGCGGAAGCAATAAGAAATTATGAAAGCAGTGGAAAGCAAATAGTAAACATTGAAGCAACGTAATTTATTAACAATACCTCCGTTAACATTGTGTGTTTAGTGAGGGAGGCAAGTAGGTTAAATACGTTGACAATAACTAGCATAGTAATTAAAAGCATTTGGCTCGAGGCATAGAGAGGTGAGGAGGCCAGCGCCTCATACCATGCAAGGCGAGGTGACCTACAAAAGGCACAGTTGGGCGCGATGATGCGCAAAGGGGTGCTAGGCTCTATGAGGCGCGCCTTGCAAATTTTGAGCTTATTAAATGAAGAAATGGCCAGAGGCCAAAGCCCTAGCCCTCTTCAACCCTTTGAAGCCCCATGACCCTTCGCGAGTTCGTCTTGCACATTTCGAACCAGCAGGAGCCTTCGCGAGCCTTCGAACTAGCAGCGTGAGTTCGTCTTCAACATTTTGAACCAGAATGACCCTTCATGACATCGTCTTCCGCATTTGGAACCAGCAGGAGCCTTCGCGAATTCGTTTACGAGCCTTCGAATCAGCAGCGTGAGTTCGACACTTCATCTTCGACATTTCGAACCAGTAGCGAGCTCGTCTTTGAGCCTTCGAACCTTCGTAAGTCGTCCTCTTCTTTTTCTTCTTCTTCTTCTTTTTGCTGCCTGCGTCCTGCTGCCTGCTTTTTCTTCTTCTTCTTCTTCTTCTTCTTTAGATCTTTTTCTATTTCTTCTTCTTTTTTAGTTCTTCTTCTTCTTTCTACTGCCTGTTGCTACTTCGTATAATATTATATGTAATTAAATATGTAGTTTAATCTTTAATGTAAGTTTATAACTAATACATAATATTATTTTTTACTGAATTTAACTACTGTTTTTTAATTTGCTTGGAAATGCATTATACAAGTCTTAAATCTTAAATGGATTATTGCCTGTATTAGGCTATTAGCTACTACTACAAAATGAGTATGTTAATGTTTTATTAGGTTATTGCTTTGAAATCTTATTAGGTTATTGCTTTGAAATCTTTTATTGTACTCTTTTATTTTGATGTTGAACTATGTTGAATTGTTGATGCTTTTGGCCTTGGCAATTTCATTAAATATCCAATTTTGCTATTGAATGTTTTGGCATTTTAAATTCTAATATTACTAGATATTCATATATTCATATATCAATTACCCCAAATAGGCATTTTACAGCATTTTAATAGTTGTGCGCCTCATCTTCGTGAGGCGTGTGCCTTCGCCTCGTTCCTCATGCCTCGGCTTCAAATACCCTTTGCACCTCAGCTCGCCTCGCGCCTCTGACTACTATGATAGCTAATGAGTTTTACAAGATGGATGAACACTCACCCTCCCCTAAAGAGTTTTCTATGCAATTCTCACTCGGGCACTAGGAAATATCAAAGTGATTGGGGAGTCATACTACCTTATTTGGCATAGAAAGAAACTACTACTAGAAAATAAACCTACACTAGTATTTATATGATGGAAATCCATCCCAAACGCACGAGACAAGCGGTCATAGGCAAGCATAATACTCTGAACAAGCTCGGCTCGTGGAGCCATGCACCAAGGATAGAGGTAGTGCATACTACTCACACAAGTGCTTTTCATCTATGTTCTGACTGAGCAACTGTCATTTATAAAGGTAAGATAAATTCAAATATGATTTTGGCAGGATTTGAATGACAAGTGCATGTCTAGCTCCAATGCCCAAAAGGATTTCCTTGAAAATTATGTGAATTCTCCTCATGGTTTGATTGAGCTAACCATATATTTAGGCAATTTTGAAGACCCTGATTTTGTATTACAGACACAGGGAAGAATTCAATGGCAAATGTAATCAATGGTTTAATTTTCACCTTTTCCCAGCCTTTGAACAAGTTCATGTTGATATGAATCATTGAAAAAAGTCAAAGGCAGACACTGTGATGAAATACAAAAAAGGATGTAAATTTTTAAATAATTTTACAAAACATCTTCAAAACTGTTAAGAGTTCATTCAGTCGTAAAAAAATTATCTAAAATTTTCAAAATTTGCCAAAAATATCATGTTACTTCTAGTTTTCACATAAATGTTAAAAAATTGAAATTGAAAAAAACAATGTGATATTTTTGTAATTTATTTTAAAAAATATTTTCAACTAAATAGCACTTAAGATACAGCATCCCTTAGGAAAACAATGGTTTTTAGGTTTTTAGTTAATTTATGAAAAACTACATACACTGTAAAAATCCCAAAAAAGAGATATAAAATATTAATAGAGTGATTTCAAAAAAAATAAAATAAATAAATAAATTAAATTAAATTAAAAATTTTTTTAAAAAAATATTAATTAATTAATTAATTAAACGAATTTAAAAAGAAAAAAAAAATAATTAATTAAAATTAATTTTTTTTTATAAAAAAAAATTATTAATATTAATTAAATATTATTATTATTATTATTATTATATTCTTCTTCTTCTTCTTCTTTTCTTTTCTTTTCTCTGTAACTCTCTGCATCTCTCTCTCTCTCCTCACGTTCTCTCTCTCTCTCTCTCCTCGATTTCGTGACGGATTTTCGCCCGATCGAAAATCCGAAAATACCACTGGACTCCATTCGCCGCTACCATCATTTCTACCAGAGCGGATTGGTGGTAGGAGCGGCGTAAGCGTATTCCTGGGGTAAGCCATTTCCCCATTTTTCTTTAATTTCTTACAAAATATAAGCCCAATTGAAGAATGGACACCACCACGAGAATTTAGGGATGATTCTCTATAAGTCTAGTGGGACGGAATTCTCGTGGGGGTGTCGGGCCAAAACTCCAAATTTGGGGTGCGGCGATTATTAAGGGGCTTATTTTTAATTAATTAGCATTAATTTAGAAATGCTAAAATATTGAGCATTTTGGGTTGAAGTAGGATTTCTGGAATTTTGGGCCCGAGTGAGCGCCGCAGGTGTAATTTTGGGACCCACAGGCAAAATTTAAAAAATTAAGTGAGGGTGTTAAATAATAGTTTAAATATTAATTTGAGGTATATGGAGTCTAGGGAAGGCTAGATGAGTATTATTTTGGAGAAATAGATTAATTAATTTGGGGAAAATATAAATTGCAGGAGTTGAATTTCAGACGCCAAGGGCGTAGAATTTGGGATTCTAGGGAGACTCTCAGGAAGTCAGGTAAGGGGAATAAATTATAGCAGTGTTTTTAGAATTATTATTTGAACGAATATGTGAAATTGAGCATATGATATTTTGTTTGAAAATTAATATGATATAAATATCAGATAAATTGTGTGGCATTTGAGTAATTATAAACTGTGATATTTTGGAGTGTAAAATATAATAATGTGTAATTTCTGAGAAAATATTGAAATGAGAATTACTGATCTGATTAGTGAAAAATAATGTAATATGGTATTATTATATGAGTAGAAATGTTTTGCCTGAAAAATGGGATTTTGTGAATTGTTGATATTAGAAAATAATGAAATATGGTATTTATTTGTGAGTGGAAATTATTTGCATGAGAAATGAGTATTTTGGGAAAATGTGAAAAATACATGAAATATGATATGATATTACGAGATGATAAAATGTGCACAGAAAATGATGAGAATATTTATATTGAACTGAATTGTGATATACTGGAATATAATTGATGAAATGCCAATACCGCATAATGATTGCGGGTATGTGGTGGTAAACCCTGTTATATAGTTATGATATTTGGCACGGTATCGTTGCGAGTGGTGTTAGTGCAACCACATGGGCTCTTGGAGCGTGTGGCGTGACAGTCGACTGTGCCATTGTGTAGGGTTGTTGGGTCCCCTGAGTCCGGATCAGGGTATTAGGCTGGCCAGTCGTACTACAGACGCGATATGTGATATGATATTTGATCTAACCGGGTCGGCCAACCGCGGTTAGATCCAGCCTTCGGGCCGCACAATCTTGACCATGGGGGGAAGCATGGCGTGTATAGAAAGATCCTCAGGGTAGCCATGAGTTACAGACGCGATGTTGGTATTTGATACCGAGAATACTCATGAGCCGGAAATAAAGTGGAAATGAAAAGTGAAAGAATGATAAAATTGGCTAAAATGAGAAATGAAAGAAAGAATGGAAATTGAGAAATAAAGAATGATAAAATTGAGAAATAGAATAGTGTGAGTTAATAATATAAATAATTAAGGAGAAGTGAAACTCTCCGCCTGAGGGCTTACTGAGTAAGGTGAGTGCCCTGATGGGTATCAGATGTGGCCATACCCGGCTGCATAACGTGTTAGGGCAGAGGGAAGCTACCTGTATGGGCGGGTAATCTTCCCTATTCTCAGGATCTTCGCGTGTAAATATGTGTTAGAAATCATTAAATTTGATAAATGATTTTTAAGCTTATAAAAGTTTGTGTTGTATATCTATATGATTATGTGTATGTGAATATCAGTGTAATTTCTCAAATGAAATGGTGATTTGAAAAGTAAAGTGTATTATAATTGTACTCATTTGGCCACACACTGTAAATAATCTATTCCTTCTTACTGAGATGTGTCTCACCCAAATTATCTAAATTTTTCAGGGAACAGAGATAGGTCAGGTGGTAGAGCTCTGTGATCATAGGGAGTTGGGACCCTGAGATACAGGGTGAGTTTTGACTAGGGAGGTGTGGTTTCCTAGGATTGTATTATTTTTGGGTATGAGATAGTGTTGTGTATTTATGTATGTTGATACTCTGGGTATTGTATTCTTACTTATGTGTATATACTGGCTTCCGTTGTTAGGTTGTTTAATAAAATACTTTTTACCCGGTATTCAATGCGAGTCGGGTCGTATGAATGGTACTAGGATTGTTGACGTGGCCGATTTGTGGATGTTGTGGATTTATGACGTGATTATTTATTTATTAAAAGAAAAAAAAAATTGTGCGAAAATCGGGGCGTCACATACACTATGAAGTGATTAAAGAAAAAACTTCTTTTTTGAATAATTTTTATAGGTTTTAGAGCACACTTAATTAGCCAAATAGTGCCTATATGGTCTTTAAGAGATATTTTAATTTGTTGAGTTTGAAACTTGCATGATAAAATCTTCAAGTTTAAACCTTAGAAAGGGATGAGGAGGGAATAGGATAAGAGATATTGTTTTGTTATTCAGGGTCACCAAGCCTCCAGTGGAGCCAAAAACAATGTTCCCACTTTTAAGTGGCAACTCTAATTAGAAAGACAGATTGATGACTTGTACATAGCACTCCAAAATATTTTATTACTGTTATTTATTGTCACGCTCTTTTAAGATCTTGACACAGTTTTTTTTTTTTTCTTTTTCTTTTTCGAAAATCGTATTGGTCTTATGTGTTGATGTTTTAGGTACCCAGGGATCACTAATAAACAGCTCCATCCTACTTCACTTTGTACGTCTCTTTGCTCCTTTTTTCTCATTGGCAAAGTTTATATTCAATGAGTTATTTTTCGACAAATTGGAGGAAGTGTGCTTGTTCAATTCTTCCAGAGCTGTAAGCACAACGGTGGCAAAATTTACTCTTTCTTAGCATTTAAGACATGTAACCTGCCTCAAGCCACAATTTATTAATTCTACGACTTGTATGGAACAAGTTTATGCAAAACATAGACATCCCATGTAATAATTTTTGTCAATGTATTTGCTAAATTTTCCTAGGATCCACCCAATATGAATCTCACAGATACCAAGTATCTGGAATGAATCCTGACTGGTATTGTTTGGTTTTGTTTCTTTTTTCATTTTGTTTTGTTTTGGTCTCTTTTTTTTTGGTGGAGTTGCCTCTAATGTGCAATGTGTTCACAGGGGCAAAAGGCTCCTACAACCAGCATGTGCAATAAGAATGAGGTTCACGAGCCAAAGGGTATGTGCGTCGATGTTTTAGGTACCCAGGGATCACTAATAAACAGCTCCATCCTGCTTCACTTTGTATGTCTCTTTGCTCCTTTTTTTCTCATTGGCAAAGTTTATATTCAATGAGTTCTTTTTCGACAAAGTGGAGGAAGTGTGCTTGTTCAATTCTTCCAGAGCTGTAAGCACAACGGTGGCAAAATTTACCCTTTCTTAGCATTTAAGACTTGTGACCTGCCTCAAGCCACAATTTATTAATTCTACGACTTGTATGGAACAAGTTTATGCAAAACATAGACATCCCATGTAATAATTTGTGTCAATGTATTTGCTAAATTTTCCTAGGATCCGCCCAACATGAATCTCACAGATACCAGGTAACTGGAATGAATCCTGACTGGTATTGTTTGGTTTTGTTTCATTTTGTTTCCTTTTTCATTTTGTTTTGTTTAGGTCTCTTTTTTTTTTTTTTTTTTTGTGTGGTGGAGTTGCCTCTAATGTGCAATGTGTTCACAGGGACAAAAGGCTCCTACAACCAGCATGTGCAATAAGAATGAGGTTCACGAGCCAAAGGGTATGTGCGTCGATGTTTTAGGTACCCAGGGATCACTAATAAACAGCTCCATCCTGCTTCACTTTGTATGTCTCTTTGCTCCTTTTTTTCTCATTGGCAAAGTTTATATTCAATGAGTTCTTTTTCGACAAAGTGGAGGAAGTGTGCTTGTTCAATTCTTCCAGAGCTGTAAGCACAACGGTGGCAAAATTTACCCTTTCTTAGCATTTAAGACTTGTGACCTGCCTCAAGCCACAATTTATTAATTCTACGACTTGTATGGAACAAGTTTATGCAAAACATAGACATCCCATGTAATAATTTGTGTCAATGTATTTGCTAAATTTTCCTAGGATCCGCCCAACATGAATCTCACAGATACCAGGTAACTGGAATGAATCCTGACTGGTATTGTTTGGTTTTGTTTCATTTTGTTTTGTTTAGGTCTCTTTTTTTTTTTGTGTGGTGGAGTTGCCTCTAATGTGCAATGTGTTCACAGGGGCAAAAGGCTCCTACAACCAGCATGTGCAATAAGAATGAGGTTCACAAGCCAAAGGGTATGCACTAGAAGCTGCGTCTCTGGTGGGTTAAAGGATTGCGTCTATGGGGGGATATAATTTGCATTTCTCCGAGGATGACCAGAGCATAATTTAAATTTGAAGGACTGCATAATCAAATATGATAAAGCCAAAAAAGAAAAGTAGGAAATTTGACTACGGGGATGATGAAGTTTGTGCACGGCAGGTGTATTTTTCAGACCAAGAGTGTTGTGGCGTCTCTAGTGGGTTTACTACTTCACTGGTATAGTTCTGGTTATGCTCCCTTGCTTGTCATGTGTGCTAACATTTTTTTTCAGCTCTGCAGAACTTATATATAGGTATTTATGTTATAAGTTTTGCTTGGTTTGTATGTGAAGAATTCTTGGCCAAATGGAAGTTGCGACTTTAGAGCTTTCTAAAATTCAAATGTCTGACTTTAAATTCTTTCATAATTTTGAATTTTAACCATTTCTAATCTATTGAAATCTTAGGTCGTGCAAATAGGGATACCCTACCTTCCTTTTCAAACTTCTTTTCACTCAAAAAAAATTGATCTTGAGGTATGCATTTGACAATTGACCCGCTTTTTATGCAAATCGTGTTGCTTTTTTGAAAAAAAAAACTAAAAATTCTAAAATGTTATCATTTTGGATAAGGGCTGTCTTCAACCTCAAATTTTTTTTTTTGTCAAATTTTTTTTTTTTTTTTAAATTTGTCCAGCAAAAAATTTGAGAAAAATATTTTCTTAATTTCCCAACTTCCCACCCTCTATTTTAACTTTCCCACTAACCGCAACTCTCCTAAAATCCCTAAAAATCATCTAGAAAACAAAAAAATTGAACTTCTCATCTTTCCCACTTTCTCCTTCTCTCCCACTCTTCCCCATCTCCCTTACTCTATAAAGCTCCCTAAGGAGCTACAGTATTGGGACTATCTCTCCCAATATTTCTCCCCTTAAACTCTATCCTCTTCCTCACCATCTCTCTCCCCTTCGTGGGATTAATTTTCCCATGTGAGCCCCATGAAGCCTCCTTTTAAAAAAAGGGGGGTGGGGGGGGGGGGGGGGGGGGGGGAGGAAAGTTCCTGTTTCGAAATTGTAAAAATAGGTGTTGTTTTTTAAAATTTTTTGTCCTTGAGGAAGCAATGGACCCTGTGGGATTAATTTCCTTGTATGAGTCTTACGAAATCCTATGAACTTGTTCCCTCAATTTTGAAATTTGAAAAATGAGTGTCATTTAAAAAAAAATAAAATTATGTTCTCGAGGAAGAGGAAGTAATGAGACAATTAATTTTCGCACATGGATCCCACGAAATCCTCTGAACTCATTCCATCAACTTTAAAATTGGAAAAATGATTATTGGTTTTTTAAAGATATTTGTCTTTGAGGGAGTAATGGAAACTTTGTAGGATTAATTTTTTTGCATGGGTCTCACAAAATTCTCTTTCAAAAAAAGTTAATGTCGATTTCACCTCATTCGTGAAAATAAATCTTGGTTTTGTTTCCCAAGATTAGATTTCGTCCCAAAATGTTTTTTTTATCTTGAAAGTCTTTTGGATTCTCTCAAATTGGGTTTTCCTGAATTGTTTCTCGAAATGAGGTCATTTCTCCTTTTTAAAATCAAGCACCGTTTCCATATTTTCAAAAACTCGGGGTGACCACAACTTAAAAATTTTGAATTCCCTTCATTGGATACGTAGGCAACTTACTCCGAAAGGGGAAGGTTCAGTCTAAAATTTTCTATTCCTCCTTTTTTTCTTGAAGAAATTTTCGGACATTTTTTGGAAAGGACAAGTAGTGGGGCCTCAATGGGGTCACTCCCCCGTATAGGGTTGCTGAAAGGCTAGTTATCATTGGGGTCATTGACCAATCACATTCTCAACGCACAAATTATTCTCGAGCTTAAAACCCTAATTTTCGCACAAATATATAATAAGGTAGTAACTCCGTGCCATGTGACTCATCATTTTTCATTGAAACTCTTTCTTTCTTGTTTGAGGATCGCCCATTTCCATTTATTGGCACCCCGGAGTCCGGCATTAACAATTTTATTTTTTTTTCTTGTTGATGTTCTTGTTGTTGTTGATGACGACGGTGCTGGTGATGAAGGCGATGAAGATCATACTAATGCATGAAGTGAGCTGGTATATGTGATAATATTGATTTCATAAGAACTGTTATATAGGGGAAAATCTTGCTTTTTCGTTGAGTAATTTTCATGAAACTTAAGATCATTGATCCAAAAGTTAGTGGATGCCATGGTTCTATGAGCGGGAGCAAGTTTAGGGACGAATCCTTTGTCAATCCTTCTGTGCTTCCACGTGATACAGGCCCTGGTAATTGTGACTCATGAAGGGGAATTGTGTGAAGAATATGAGTCTAGTGATACAGAATTAAACTACATAAGCCAGATGCTTATGGAAGAAGATATGGGTGAGAGTATTTGCATGTCCCAGGAGTATAATTTAGCAGCACTTCAAGCTGCAGTGAAATCGTTCTATGATGTTTTAGGGGCGAAGTGAGCTGAATTTGCAGCTCAAGAGAGGAGTTGAGGAAGCCTACGAGTTCCCTCCAGATGATGGTGGTTTGTTTGTCAATTTGGAGACTAGTGTCTTGTTTCACGAGGAGGAGAAGCTAGAGGAAGAGGCTAAAAACGTGGTGGTAGAGGAGAAGGGTGAGTGCGCGTACTCCCTGGATGGGTTGAGAATCATCAGCATCCTGAGGAGTTCCAAGCAGTCAGCTGTTTATATTGAACCAACCGCGAGATAAAAAATGTTTGATATGGCGTTGCTAGGTAGTGAGGAAATGGAAAATTTTCCTCCACATTTTTCGTCATGCTATGTGTGTTTTCCCCTTTACAAAATGCTTTAGTTTTTCACATTCAATTAAATTTATTAAATTTTATAGTAAATAATTGATCGAGTCATTAAAGCAAATTGTTATCATATTAGTTTAGTTACAAAACTAAGCCAATGGCATTGACACGAAAACTCATTTCCTATCAATATTTTTCTGCCTCTCCCCATTTGTGTTGTAGAATTTCGGCCCTTCTGTTATTGCAAGTTTTGATCGCTATTTAAGCTGTGTGCACCGTGTTTTCTAGTCAGTTATGTATTCAACAATTGTTTTTCTAACGCTGTGTTTGGAAGCATGGATTTTGGATGAATTTGGATTTTGGTAGATTTAGATAAATTTCAATACAATTTTGTATTATATTTTATCCAAATTCAAGACCTCCCCAAACATAGGATAAGTGAATATTGTTTGTAATTGTATAGTCTATGGAAAGATGTATTCTATCATGGCTGCATACTATTTAATCTCTTTGGTTACAATAAATTCAGAGCACACGCAATAGATTGTTTCATTTCCTAAAGAACCATTAATTGAATTAGTTGCCAAAAAATTGAGGTAGTGTTTGGAAGTATAGATTTCGGGTCTTTGTTAGGCCTGAGAGGGGGGAGGAGGTTAGATGTGCAACGCATGGACTGACGTATTGACGTCGTGCAGGGGGATGGTTTGCATGAGTGTAGGGACTGGGTCACAACAGTTGGAGAAATTTATGCTTGATGTTATCTTTCTGCATTTTATTTCAGAATTTTATTTCAATTAGTACGTGGAGTCAATTTCTATTAATTCAATTGTTAGGTGTCGGTTACTGGTAGGCGTCGATTACTGGTAGTGGCCTTAGGTTGTTCCTCTATTTTCGGCATTCTCTATATTCTGAACATGTTGGCTATTTAAGCAGTCGTGGGTTATCAATGAAGGGTAGAAAAATTATTGCAGAGAAAAATTATTCCGGAAATTGTGGTACATTCTCACTCGAAGAGAATATTTTCGTTAGTGCTCTATTTGCATTTATGCTGGGCTTATCAATCTTAGATTTGGATTTGGGTTGATGTGAAAAATTTTCAATGCAGTTTTATACTATATTTTAACTGTAAGAACCCGACCTAAGAATTTCAAATTAAATAAATAAGAAAAGAAGGAAATTAAAAAAGGAAAATCAGCAGGGCTCGTAGACGAAGTCCCTTCTACAGCTCGGCGACGAAATTCAGAGGTTCGTCGACGAGTGAATACTGTGAGATTTTGAGAAATATGAAATCTCAGGCTCGTTGACGAGGCCACGCTGTCTTCAACGAATTCTCTTCTTATGCTCGTCGACGAGGACGCTGTCTCGTCGACGAGTCTGGTCGGGTCAAAGTTCTATAAGTTGAATTTTTGGTTGCTTCATTGTTAAGAAACATAAAAATCCTCTCTCTCTCTCTAGAACTCGAACCACTCTCTCTCTCTCTCTAGAGTTTCAGGTCGTTTGTTACCCAAATCAACGATCCGACATTACCACATGGATCAGAAGGAGAATCTCTATGTTTAAAGTAGATCAGAATTTCGTTTCGAGGATTTTCTGGTTTTGTTCTAAAATCGAGATAAGGGTCCGATTTCATTTTCATTTTGGTAGATTTGTAGCGGGTGGGATTATATTGAAGTATTGTTCTTCAATTCTTAAGTTTTGGGAACTTGGTTCGTTGTTTTGGAGCCGTCTAGTTCGTGTTTTGGTTTTCGGGGAAAGGTAAGGGGTTTCTCTTTATATCAGTTATTTTTGTAATCTGAATTGGTAAAATTGTGGTTTACGATATTACAAATGTTTTGGCTACTTATTTGGGAAAATCTATTGAGCGAAATTACGGGATTTTCGAGTTTACAGTTTTTGGGAAAATTAGAAGTTTCGGGTATTATCTTTGTTTCTATTGGAAAACTATATATTTGGTTAAAGTATAATATAGGGATGACCATACCTTCGATTATCTTAAATTGTATTTTTAGAATGCCTAATATGAGATTGTTTGTATACCCAAATAAGTGTGGAATGAGCTTTTATATATATATAAAACTTCAAATCCAAGAACTTTCCAAACACAGATGAGTTCTTTGGTACTTTGGCTCTCCGCATGTCCAATGCACTCATTCTAGAAAGTTTTCTTGATTATTTGGTCTTAGAGACAAATTGAACATAACTTAAAATCTTTTTATTTTTGAATGATTTTTATAATTTTTTTCTTCTTGCAAACTTTTCAATGCAATACCCCATATTATTAGTAATTGCAATGTGTTTAAAGTGAAAATAATACAGTAGAATCGTTAACTGGCTAATGTTTGAATCGCAAAACAATGAAATTGATTTTATCCAGTTTAAGTTTGTAAGTTGCTTTTATGAAAGTTATTTACTTTGAATTGCGTGAAGAAAATGTCTTCTTCACTGTGTTAGCTTTTCCTACATTTTCTGCTGGTTGTGTTTAGGTAGCTCCATTCCTAATTAATGTGCAATACTGGTTCATGGATGATGACATTGAGCAACTGTCATTTATACATTTTTTCTGGTAGGCTAAATTCAAATTTGATTTTGGTGAAATTTGAATGACAGATTTCTAAAAGGATTCCCCTTGAAAACTATTTGTTTAGATAATTTTGAAGACCCTGATTCTATACTATAGACGAAGGGAAGAATTCAATCGCAAATGTACTCAATGGTTTAATTTATTCTTCCCTTTGAACAAGGTTGTGTTGATACATACAAGGAGCACATAGAAGGATAAGGCTACGTTTGGTTTGTAAAATGCTAATTTTCAGAAATATATTAGTTTAGTATGTTAGATTCAATTAGTTTTACAAGAAATATTGTTATTACTATAAAACAAATAAGAATGTAAAATATTTTATGAGTCCATAATAATGAATAGATAAGAAATAATTATTTTTAAATTTCATCATGGGATGTCTATTCATTTCTTATTACATGTTAGATAAAATAATTGTATGAGAAATAGCTATTCCTTTGCTTCTCAAAATTTAAACTATATTTTACCTTATTTTAATGAATAGCTATTTCACCAAACCAAATAAGCTGTAAATATATTTTTTTCTTATCTTTGGATAGTCTTTGTATTTGAATTTATACTGGATTTAAATAAAATGTAATACAAAATTGTATTGAAATTTGTTCAAATCGATTGAAATCCAAATTTAAAATTTGAAATTCATGCTTTCAAATGTAACATTAGAATAACAAAAATATAATCATAAATATTAATCTTATGTTTGGAAGAGGTCTTAGATTTAAATTTGTGTGAATTTGAAACAAATATGATACACAATTATATTGAATTTTGTTTAAATTCACTTAAATTCAAATCAAATTTTAACGAGCACCATGCTTAACTTACTTGTGTCTTCATTAAATCTATTATGATTTTACATTTTTCTTTTTGTGGCTTTCTTCGACTCTACTCAGCATGTATTCTCCAAATTCTCAATGAATCCATAGTTATAGCAATGCTGGTTGAATGTCACATATTTGAAGTCGATCCGTGTAACTCACATCTAATCTCCATTTAGAAAGAAGCTTATTGTCAATAGTTCAATATTAATTTATGCTTGAGAAATCATTTTTACCTTTTTAAATTAGTCCTCTTTCTTATCAACCTATTGATGACAAGGCGTATGTGTGTGAGTGCATTTTTTTTTTAATATAACAAAAATTCCAATATTATTGATAACCTTCACTTATGGTGGAGGAATATCGTGGTTACAAACATGACACATGAGATTTACAAATAAACTATCAAAACCATTTCAGGCATCAAAATCAATACAAGCCTATCAAAACATGTACCATTATCCAACTAAATAAAAAATCTCTAGTCAATTTGATCATAAGCCTTTGCCATATATACTTTTAAAACTACTTTTTCCTTTTTACTCTTTCTGTTGATTGAGTGAACCATTTTAGGAACATGTGTTTGCATCTCTTATGTGACTTTTATCCTAGATTAACCTTATGTTAGGCATTCAACTCTTATTCATAGAGCCACACTCTTAAACTTTACTTTCAATTGCCTTTGTGAGAGCAATCATGTTTGCCGCCCCCCTTCACAAATTAAGTCCTTTATATACTATCAATGGCTCATAATTCAAGACTCTATTCCAACATTTATGCTTTTTCCAAATAAAAATAGAAACCTTACTCCAACACTAAAAACACTTCCTTTGCTCAATTTTGCTTCAAGATTTATTTTGTCAAATTAGTCATCCTTTAACATTAGAAGGTAGCCTCTTGTACAAATTTCTAACATACGAAGTTTGAAAAAAAGACAGAATATGATGGATTTATATTAAGCATCCTTATCAAGTTCGTCTTTCATTTATTCGTCATCCTCTAATGATCCATGAGATTTTCTCAAGCTTGTTTTCAATTTTTTTGTATTGACCCTCTTCTATAAAAGAAGACAACTTTTGTTCCATTTATCTTGAGAGTTTTTCAAGTTCTCATAGCTACACTTTGTGATATGTTTTGAAAGACTAGTTCAGTATACTTTTATTTCTTTCTTGTTTTTTCTAGATTTTCTAGAGATTGGCTTCGTCTTATATTTATTTATTTATTTTTTGGTTCATTGATACATTGACCATTTAAAGTCTCAACTCCATTAGTCTCCTTTAATTATTCCACTAAACTCTCCAAATTTTTATTGACACCCTCTCTTTATTATAGAACCTTAGTTAGTTTGTTAGTTTTATTTTTTTGGTATTCTATTTTCTATTTCTTCTTCTATTTCTTCTTTCTCTCTTCTTCTTCTTCTGTTTCTTTTTTATTTCTTCTTTCTCTGGTTATAAATACAACATGTATAGCTTTCTATTCGTGTGTGGAATAAGAAGAAGGATTCTCATTTTCTTGCTTAAGTCTCATTTTCTGCCAGAACTCTATTTCATGGTATCAGAGCAAGAAAATTGAAAAGGGCCACTGCCATGTCCACTTCTTCTATTTCAATGAATAATACAATTGAGGAAAATAATCCATACCACTTGCAGAGTGGTGATTCATCAGGTATAATGTTAGTTTCAAATGTCCTCACTGGGGAGAATTATCATACATGGAGCAGATCCATGATGATGGCCTTGAAGGCAAAAAATAAAATTGGGTTTGTGAATTGTACAATAACTCAACCATCCACAATAGATGCTTCGATTGCTCTATGAGAAAGATGCAATAATATGGTGTCTTCTTGGATCATCAGCTCAGTGTCAAGAGAAATTGGAGCCAACATCATTTGCTTCAGAACAACCAAAGATAAGTGGCAAGATCTCAAGAACAGATTTACACAGGGAAATGGGCCAAGAATTTTCCAACTTCTGAAAGATTTATTAATATTGACTCAAGAAGATATGTCAGTAAGAGATTACTGTACAAAATTCAAGTCTTTATGGGCTAAATTGGCTGATTATAATCAAATTCCCACTTGCTCTTGTGGTGTTTTAAGAACCTGTACTTGTGACGCCATTCGAGAGTTTTTGAAGTATCAAGATAAACAACATGTTATTCAATTCTTGATAAGATTGAATAAAGGTTTTTCTCATGTTAGAGGGCAGATTTTGATGACGGAACCTTTATCAGGAATAAACAAAGTTTTTTCCTTAATGGTTCAAGAAGTGAAACAAAGAGAAATCAACAAAACTAGAGCAATTGATTAGTTGCTATCATGAGTAAAATGCAAGAAGCATTTTTATCAGGCCACAAATTTGTTCGTGGAAATCAACAGCAAAGGAGAGCCAAATTATTTTGCACTCATTGTGGATTGAACAATCATACGGTTGATACAAAATACATGGCTATCCTCCAAGTTTTAAATTCACTTCTCGGCAGAAAGGAAAGTCTCCATCAATTAACCAAGTCACAAGCCAACCTACTGATACAACCTTTGAATCTCATAATGAGTTGCCTTTCTCTCAAGAGGATTGTCAGAAATTGTTAGCCTTAATCCACTCACAATCTAATGATATCATCCATCATCAAGTAGCCAATGTTGTTTCTAATATTCCTTCACAAAACAACACCCAAGGTATGGTTTTTTCAAGTTTTTCTTCAAGTTGTAAAGTGTCTTCATCAATACCTTAGAATCATTGGATTGTAGACACAGGTGCTACATTACATTGTTCATTCCATTGATATTTTTACTTCCATAACAAAATATTTAAATACGACTGTTATACTTCCAAATGAAAATACTGTACTAGTCACTCATCTTGGCACAGTCAAATTATCTGAAAATTTAATCCTCAAATATGTACTTTGCATTCCATCTTTCTCATATAATTTTCTTTCAGTTAGCAAGCTTGTTTCATCTCAGAAATGCATTGTTATTTTCTTACCTGATGTTTGTTTTATTCAGAAATTTACCCCATGGAAGATGATTGGGATTGCTAGGAAATTTGTTGGGTTATACATATTACAACAATCAAGTGTTCATGCTATTGAGTTTTCACCAAAATCAAACATTGTGAATTCTATCACAAATTCTAAAATCTGACATAGTACATTAGGACATCCTTCTATGTCTCAATTGTTTTTTCTTTTAAGAAATGTATTAGATATTAGTTTTTCAGACAAACTTGATGATCATTGTACATTTTGTCCTCTAGCCAAATAGAAAAGGCTTCCTTTTGAGATTCATTCGTATAATAAAAGTTTTTCTTTCAATCTTGTGCATGTTGATATATGGGGGCCTTTTTCTATTCCAACTCATAATGGTTCTAGATATTTTCTTACCTTAGTGGATGATCATTCTAGATTTAACTGGATCTACTTAATGAAAACAAAATTTGAAGTCCAAAATATTTTTATTGCCTTTTACAATCACGTTGAAACACAATTTTAGACAAAAAATAAATGTGTAAGATCAGACAATAGTTTAAAATTCAAAATGACAAATTTTTTCTAAATCAAAAGGAATTTTGCATCAAGTATCATGTGTAGAAACTCCTCAACAAAATTCTATAGTTGAGAGAAAACATCAGCATATATTAAATGTCATTAAAATTTCAATCAAACATACCTTTAATTTTCTAGGGAGAGTGTATACTAGCTGCAACTTATCTTATTAATAAAATTCCATCTTTCATTTTGAATAACAAATTTCCACATGAAATTTTATACAACTCAGTTCCTGCATATAATCATTTAAAAGTTTTTGGGTGTTTATGTTATGCATCAACACTTGCCAAACACATCAAAATTTCCTCCAAGGGCAAGAAGATGTATGTTTATAGGATATCCATTTGGCATAAAGGGCTACAAACTTTATGATTTGGAACAGAAAACATTCTTTGTTTCTAGAGATGTCATTTTTTCAGGAATCAGTATTTCCTTTTGCATCTAGTTTCAATAAGATTTTTGGACATGAAATTTCTTCTCAGTCAAATACCACTTTAGAGAGTTCTTTAGTTATTCCAAAACCAGTTTTAGATTATAGTGAGAATATAATTCATCCTGAACCATTGCACTCAGTAATTTCTCCTCCTATTCCAATTGTTCCACCTAATACATATTTACCTTTACATGATGAAAATCAATTTCCACCCTTGAGAAAATCAACTCGACAACACAGAATGCCTGGTTATCTGCAATCCTATCATTGCAACCTAGCTACTTCTACTTCTCAATCATCTACCAGGGATCCTACTCCTGTTTAAGGTAATAAACATAGTATATCTGATGTCCTTTCTTACTTCAAATTATCTGAATCACATAGAGTTTTTTCTATTGCTATTTCTTTTGATTTTGAACCTTCGTTTTATCACCAAGCTATTCAGCATGCTCATTGGAGAGCTGTTATGTCTGTAGAATTATCTGCTTTAGAAATGAATAAAACTTGGGTTCTTACTACATTGTGTCCTAATAAAACTCCTATAGGTTGTAAGTGGGTATATAAAACTAAATATAACTCTAATGGTTCAATAGAAAGACAGAAGGCTAGACTTGTTGGTTATACTCAAATGGAAGGCTTAGATTATTTGAGACTTTCTCACCTGTTGCAAAGATGGTCATTGTGAGGTGTGTTTTATCACTTGCTGCAATATATGATTGACATATCTTTCATCTAGATGTTAATAATGCATTCTTATATGGGGAATTAGATGAGGAAGTTTTTATGAAGCCTTCTCTAGGTCATCTCAGCAAGGGGGACAAAAGAGTATGTAAATTGCAAACATCTTTATATGGCTTGAAGTAAGCTTCAAGACAATGGAACTCAAAATTCACTTCTGTGTTGTTTACAATGGGCTTCTCATAATCAAAGGTTGATTATTCTTTGTTTACCAAGCAAGAAGGAGGTTCTATGTTGTCTTGTTGCTTTATGTTGATGATATCCTACTTGCTGGTAGTGATACAACTGCTCTTGAGAAGGTTAAAAGTTCTCTAAGTGTCAAGTTCAAGTTGAAGGATTTGGGGCCTTTGAAGTTTTTTCTTGGTTTGGAGATAGCTCGATCACAGAAGGGTATTTCTTTATCTCAAAGAAAATATTGCTTGGAGCTCATTTTAGAGTCTGGTTTACTTGCTACTAAATCAGTTTTATTTTCTATGGATACTCATACAAAGCTATCTAAAGATGATGGTGAATTAGTAGATGATGTTTCTGCTTATAGAAGACTCATTGGTAGATCATTGTACTTGACTCACACCAGACATGACATTACTTTTTCTGTTAATCATCTTATTCAATTCCTAGATAACCCTCGCATGCCTCATTTAGAAGTTGCTATGAGAATTTTGAGATATCTCAAATCTGCTCCTAGACAAGGTTTATTTTTTCCTTATTCATCAAAGGTTCATATTAAAGCTTTTTCAGATTCAAACTGGGTAAGCTGTCTTGATACTCGAAGATCAATAAGTGGCTATTGCATTTTTTTTAGGGATTCTCTTGTATCTTGGAAATCTAAGAAGCAACACAAGATCTCACAATCTTCAGCAGAGGCTGAATATAGATCCATGGCATTCACAGTCTGCGAAATCATCTGGATCAAAGCTTTATTTGTTGACTTGCATCACCAACATCATCAACCAGCTCTCTTATTCTGTGATAACCAAGCAACTCTTCACATAGCAGCCAGTCCAGTCTACCATGAACGTACGAAACATATCGAAATTGACTGCCATTTGGTTCGCGATATTACCACTCTACATGTTCCTTCTGCTCATCAGGTTGCAGATTTAATGACCAAGCCCTTAGGCTCTAAGATTTTTGAAGTTCTTTGATCCAAGATGAATGTGCAAAATATCTACACATCATCTTGAGGGGTACTATTACAAAACCTTAATTAGTTTAGTTAGTTTGTTAGTTTTATTTTTCTGGTATTCTGTTTTCTATTTCCCCTTCTGTTTCTTCTTTCTCTCTTCTTCTTTTGTTTCTTCTTTATTTCCTCTTTCTCTATTTATAAATACAACATGTATAGCTTTGTATTCGTGTGTGGAATAAGAAGAAGGATTCTTATTTTCTTGCTTAAGTCTCATTTTCTTCCAGCACTTTGTTTCACTCTTGACTAAAATTGTCTGATCTTTGATTTGTGAGTTTTAATGATACAGTAATTGGACTTTTTCATTCAAATTATTCTCATTTATAGGTTCACTAGCCCCGCTGATCAAATAATGAAAACCTCGAGATCTCCCCCTTTGCAAAGAAGCCTTCACTCCTTCCCTTTTAAAAGCAGCTTTTATGTGTAACTAACAATTAGACTATGCATAATCTGTTGCTACTTATATTAATTGAGACAAGCTGTAAAGCTAGTGCCTTGAATAATTTATCGCAATAAACAAACTTTTTTTAAAAAATATAATGATTTGGCATAATAAAGACACATTCAAACAAAGCACGCATGTGGGTCTGTGTTTTGCTCTTTTAAATTTATTTTTTTTCTGGTATACATCAACCTCCAATGATTCAATAGTATCTTTTTTTTTTTTTAATGTTTCCATAATTGATTAAACAAACAATCAATCAAAGCCCACTACTTATTTATTCAAACTAACCAAATAATATAAAAACCAAGCCTAAATAAAAAAATGAAACGGGTTTGACTGACAATTAGTTAAAATTGTACACACACTAATTGCTTCAAACCCACTACAAAAGAATTTTAGATAAGTTAATGGTAGAACGTCTGGAAGATGATGATTAATGATATATAGCGTAGGGCATCAAATCTTGCCAGGATCTCCATGGAACTAAATAAAACAACAAAGGAATAAATCAAAACTTCAAAAGTTGCTAGAACCACCATGACATCACGTGTGGCCAGTGGCCACCGTCACATTTGGACATGTTAAAGCATGATGGTCCCCCTTTCAAAGCCAATATATATATAAAAGAAGACATGAACATGACTCACCTAAAGCACCCACCATCGCTATTCGCCACCACTCTCTCATAAAAACTGAAGAATATTTCTAAACATTATTATTAAGAGAGAGAGAGTCGCCGCAGAAATTAATAAAGAAATGAAGAACACAGACCTCGTCCATGTTACCTCGTACCGTGTCAAGATGGGACTGGGCATGGACCGAAGGATTTGTCACGGACGCATGTGCGTCGCCTCGGACTTGGACTTAACAACGAGTTCCCCCATGGTGATGGTGTCGGCTAGCAGCCAGGAGCAAGTGCAGCTCCACCAAACGATGTCTTTTGTTTTTTTGAATGATTCGGAATTTTGAATTGGGACGAGCCCTTCAAACCCATAAGCAAACTTGACTGGACAACTTCATTAAACTTATATGATGATTATAGTTAAAAAAAAAAAAACTTATTTCACTGGTATTTTTAAAATTATGATATTTATGACATTCTATTCATATTTTGTTTGACCATAATAATATATTGTGACGTGTTGAGAATAAAAAAAAAAAATTCATGAAATATCCTATTCTTATCTTCTTCTTTAGCTAAGCTTTATAGATCTTATATTTGGATCAAACTATCTTTATTATTTTGATGGAATTGAATAATAATTTATTTTGTAATATACTGGTTGCGGTGATGCACGATACGTGTATTCCTGAACTTTTGAGTGATAATGATAGCACAATAAATTAATAAATAAATAATTTATAAAATATAATAAATAAATATTTTAAAAAATAATATTATTTTAGGATAGATATGGATGGTCATGGGATGTTTTTAAAATATTTATGGATAGTTATAGCGGCATTTGAAAAAAAATTTGAGATAGTTATAGGGATTTTTTTTCTTGAATATTTAGTTATAAAGACCTTTTGGGATGTTAAAAACAAAAGGAAGGGAGAATACCCTTATGATAGTGGAGAGTTTTTATTTTTGGAAATAATGAGGCCTTTAGACACTCAATTAATCCATCGGGATAATGGATCCACTGCTCTACCCTTCTCTAGTTAAATATCAATATATTATCTTAAATGAAAATTAGTCATAACCCCCAAGACTCAAACCCTAGTTATTTAACCAAGAGAGCCTTAAGTTTACCACCCGAGCCACCCTTGGAAGGCCTAATTGTGGAGATTATTATTACACTATTATTATATTTAACATAATAATATTATTATTGTGTAATAATAATTTAATATAATAGTTCATATTCAAACATTATATTATTATATATCACCTCAATTATTTTTATTAAATGATTATGTGTCAAATTTTTTTTTCAAATTTTTGGATATGAATTTAATTAAGCATGCATACTTAATAACTTTTATGTTGAAAATGTAATTTTTTTCGTATATATTAATTACATTAAGAGGATAATGATTATTTTCTTAAAATGTCTATTAGGATTTTCATTTTGAATCAAACATTGACATAAAAATCCTGGGTATATTTTAAAAATTTTTACAATGTGAATTTAATAAAAATATTTTCATGAATCTTATTCCCAAGAGTGAGATTCTTGGAAATGTTATTTTATAGAAGTTTTTTTAAGCCGCAAACTACATGCCTTCTAAGAAATTTTCAGCATGATTAAAATTTGGACTTAAATTTTTGAGGTCTTGTGTTTGGATTTTAAAAGTAGTGAGAGTGGATATAAGATAATAGATCGATTATTTTTTATTGTGTAACTAAACTTAATATGAGTTTCTAATTAATGGAAACAATTAGACAAAGACAAATATTTTACAAATTTAACATAAGTTTAGTTTAGTAGTATAAAATACTTTTGGAAGTTACAGACATTTGTTTTAATTGTTTGATAATTATTGGCAATTAGTAAATATTAAATTATACTTTCTCTTAAGTGTTTGGTAATGATCTAAATATGTGTTTGGGTAGGTGCCAAAGGTTAATAACATAAAAAATAATAAATTATTGGTTAAAATTCAAAATTATAACTATTTTAAGCTACAATCTTTAAGTAGAAAAGTCTCAGCAATAAGTAATTACTAATCATAGTTTCCACACAAAAATTGACTCTTAATTGAGCACCCGTACATTTCTTTATCAATGTTATTTGTCTTTTTGACAACTAGGTGTTAAGCTTTTTATTATCCTGACATCGAGCTATTTTTCCGCAGGACCCCCCTTTACAAATATGTATCCAAAATGTGAAATACTTTTTAAAATTCCAATCAAATTATTACTCAAGACTTACGTGTGAAACACAAAGAATAACATATTGAATTTGAGATCCAATGTTTATAAAGCTATCGAGAATTTTCTTTCTTTATTTACTAAACTTTAACAACACCTCATACTATATGTTGAGTTATAATTTGAGTTTGACCGAAAAAAAAAAAAAAAAAAAAGAGCTTAAAAAGAGTCCTACAATAAAGAATATCTACACATTGAATTGATTTCTTAAATTTCAACATTATCTTTCTTTGTTTTTGTTTAAAAAAAAAGAAGTGCCAGAAATATATATTTATAATAAACCAAACAAACAAATATCACATCACTCCATCTCAATTCCCAAAAAATAAAAATAAAAAATCAACCAAACAAATATCACATCACTAGAAACCAAGTTTCGAAAATATATTTTTATAATAAATAATCATCTGTGAAATACGCTGAAATTAAATTTATCTATAATATGATTTTTTCTGTAAAGAAGATGCTAGAAAATGCGACTATTTGTGCTTTATGTTTCTAAATTCACTATTTTTAGGAGATGTTAGAGAGTTGAAAAGATAATAAAAAATTACAAAATGATGTTTTAAATTTAAAATTTAATAAGTATTTTATTGTAATTTATAATTTATAAATGTTATCATTATAAGATAGGTAGTAAAATTTAAAATATTTTTAAGAGAATGAGGAAAAAATTTTAATTGAAAAATTGTACTTCTTTGTCCAAGGAGTTGTTTGGTATTACTATCAATAGTAATCAAAATAAAAATAAAAAACAGAAATAGAAATAAAAAATAAAAAATATGTTTAATTGATATTTTTAAAATAAAAAAAATAATTAAATAAAATATTCATTTTTCCTTGAATCAAATAACAATTAAAAAATGTATGTATTGTTTATGATATGACTCTTATACTTCATGGGTTTATAAACAAAGGGAGGAAAAACATGGTGATGTTCTTGTGTAGAGCAATCATCAGGACTTGTCGACTAGTTCCCTGTCCTCTCGCCGTCGACGGAGATCCGAGATTAAGAAAACTCAGAAGTTTCCTAAGTAACAATCGAGAGCAGAAAATGGGCTCGTCGACGAGTGGACAGACTATCCGATTAGTGGTCCTTTTTTTGTCGCGTTGATGATCCCTTTTCTCATCGACAATAGTTTCTAATGCTTCGATTAGTTTTTTTGAATTTTTTGATTTGAACGTTGGGGTGGTTGGTACTTGGAGGGAAACCCGTGTGAAGGTTATTGTTATGACTCGAAAAAATTGTACTCAAAATTCTCTTCTACCATCTTGTCACGCCCCTCACCCGGAAAGGGTCCTGAGGGTTATTGTCCTCCCCAAACTAGCAATGGGACCTTAGGGTGTGAATGTAGTAAACCTAACCTTCCCTGTATCATACAAACAACGACTTGATACTATAATGAATGGGTCGACTCCTGTGGGGTTCCCGACATCCTATAACACATTCAATTCACATACACGACGATATATCAGCGAAAACCGTTCATCTCCATAATACATGTTCCATACCAAGTCTATCTCCATATTACAAAACATAACCCGGTGCCAGCAATACCTAAAACGACAACCCTGTTATAGTCCAAGTACTTACACAAGTACCTTACATAGTAAACCAACCACCACGCTCCCAACACTAGAACGCTAGTTCCGATTATTCGAAGGACTTGAAAATATGTACGTACGATAGGGGTGAGACACATCTCAGAAAGACAGAATCAGGTTATATCGGTGTGTGGCATATGAGTGTTATCATGACATAAAACATACACAGTTCAGTTCTAGTATTTTCACAAAACAATTCCAATATAGTTCTCAACACACACATGATCAATCAACCCAGTGTCATCACACTCTTCGGCATGAAGCCGACTCGCATTACATGGTGTTTTATATTAATGCGAATCTGATTTAAAAAATAACCGATATAAACATAATCCCTTTACCTTTCCCCAAAAATCCAAACATGAACTCTATGACCCCTAAAGAGCGAACAAAGTTCCCAAAACCTATAAATCACAGTACGATAATTACTTACAATCTTACTCTCTACAGATCTACCGAAACGGAAATGAAAACTGAGCCTTACCTCGATTTTTGGGTCAAAACCCGAAGACCTCAAAATAAAAAATCTATTCCACAGAACACGTAGAGATTCATTCCCTAATCCTTGCAGTAATGTCGGATTGTCGATTCTAATGACGGACGGCAAAGAAATCTAGAGAGAGAAAGTGTGTGTGGAGCTTCGAGTTCTAGAGAGAGAGAGAGAGAGAGAGAGAGAGAGAGAGAGAGAGCATTTTGATATCTTAGCCAAGAAGCAAAGGAAATGGATATTTATAGAGCCTTTGACCCGCCCAACCTCGTCGACGAGGCGGCGTCTTCGTCGACAAGCCAATGAAGGTCGACGAGCCTGAGATTTTAGGATTTCCCAAAATCTCTCGTTTTCTCCTCGTCGATGAACCTTTGCATTTCTTCGCCGAACAATAGAAGGGTCTTCGTCGAAGAAAACACTGGCTTCATCGACGAAGCCTACTCAATTTGTTGTTTTACCATTTTCTTATTTATTTAATTCATATATCACGAGTCGAGTTCTTATAGTTATATTAAATAAATCTCTGACGCCAAATTAATATACAGCGGAAGATCTCCATAACAATTACCAGAGTACTAAAAACCATCATTTATTATAATAAAAGTCCTAGTATCATAATAAAGTTCTAAACTCATCAAAAACATAAATAAAATAGTAATAATAATTCTAACCAAGGACCTTCTACCCCACCAACGCTTCTATTGCACACTCTGATTACTGTTATACTCCTCATAGCATCTTAAAAAATAATTGATTATGATGGGGTGAGACACCTCTCAGTAAGAAAGAATACATTATTATTAATGTGTGGTAACATGAGTTTTAATGTATCATAACACATTCATTAAATAATTAATTTAATTGAAAAATCATGAAAAATGTACTCATAACTATATATATATATATATATATATATATATATATATATGAGACACCTCTCAGTTAAGAGATACATTATTATATCATGTGTTGGTAACATGAGTTTTAATGTATCATAACACATTCATTAAATAATTAATTTAATTGAAAAATCATGAAAAATGTACTCATAACTATATATATACATATTTGAAACCATATATTTTTCTCAAAATAATGCTCGTGCTCAATAAGTTTCTTTGTGTATGAATTACAATGTCTATTAATGTAGAATTATCATGTTTGTAATGAGGAATCAACTTGAGTGGACATTCTTATATCACCATCATGTAATAACCCCACATGACTGGGCTGTGCAGCCTGAAAGCGGGACTTAATGGCTGGCCTACTAGGCTAAGTCAAATTGTACGCGTCTGTAGTACGATTGACCTACCGCAGCCTAGTCCGGACCCAGGGGCTATCTACATCTTTCCGCCAGCCCATCGATTCCATACCCAAACCACTTCTCCCTAGTAGTATTCGGTTGCCACTCATTCACCAGCAATGACGTACCGTGCTCTCTGTACATCAGTGCCGTCCATCAGGGTTCTCAATTTCTACATCTCAGTTATAAAACGGTTATTTCTATCATTTCATTCCCGATATACATACTGTATCACATATCTTAGTATAAAAAATTTCATAGCTCTGTATTGCGCCGTATAAAACGTTTCATCCACATATTCTTAATTATTAAAATCATATTTTATCATTTCACAATATCTGCCATATTTTCAATATTTCCCATAAACCAGTATAAATCACATTTTATCATAAAATATTCCCACATGTTTATTGTACAGTAACAAAACCATTTCTCACGTCACACAAATTTTAAGTAATATTTTATAATATAATAATTGCCCAGAAAAATATAAATATCTGTCTGTATATACATTGTAATTCATAATTCTGTAAAATCTGATGAAACATATTTCTGCATAACTACTGTAAATAATAGTAATCTGAAAACTGTAGGATTTCTGTACTGATCTGATATTGTCTTATGCCATACAACTAAATAAATAAATATTCCATATTCTGAAGACTGTATCTTCTAATATATGAATAATTTGCGTACTGGATAATAATCTGGAAAAATATATAATTTACTGATAAACATTCCAAAATTTCTAGCACAGCATATTTTCCTTACTTATCTGACTGGGAGGTTTGCCTCTAATTCAATCCTCACGCCCTCGGCGTACCAACCTCAAAATCTTGTAATTATATATATACAAATTTCCCAGTAAAACACTAAATTTCCCAGAAAATCGTCATACTCACATTTCCTAAATCTACCTATTTGTAATTTCCTAAATTATAATTTACTTGGGTTCCTGGAAAAATAACCGCTGAGGTCCTCAACCCATGCCTGCAGAGTCCCAAAAACACTCTAATCCTGAAATCATAACACCCTAATTTTACTCCACAAAATACTAGTATATTCTCATACAACACAAAATCTGGGCACAGATAAACCTGGTAATACTGGAAATACCAAAATAATCTACTTACCCTGAAATTGGGATGATGCCTAAACTTCTCAAATCAACATTCTACTCCGATTAGGTTGTAGAGAATCTCCCCAGGAACACCGTGGTAGCTTCTGATAGTCAAACTAGGGAGAAACGAAGCTGGAAATCTAGAGAGAAGGAGCAAGCACTGAATTCTAGTGAGAGAAAGGGGAAGAAGACGAATTTTTTGCTGAAAAAGTGAATTTTTTGCTATATATAGATGGTTGGCCATGCGGCTTGTCGACGAACCACGTTGTCTCCTTGACGAGACCAAGAAAGAGGTTCGTCTACGAACACATAACCCTCGTCGACGAATCTCAGGCCTTGAAATTAGCCCTCTCGGTAAATTCTCATTGACGAGACACATGTCCCTCTCGACATGCCCAAGAAGAATGCTTGTCGACGAACGCTCTGCACTTCGTCGACGAGACCTTGCTGAGTCCCCCCTTTGAAATTTCCTTTTCTTTCTTTCCTTTTATTATTTAATTGCAATAATTCTTTGGGTCTCTACATTTGTCGTTCAGGATTTCTTCTTCGACAATGCCTGAACTTCATTGATGAAACACAGAAGGGCGTTCGTCGACAAAAACAGGGGATTTGTTGGCGAAGCCTATTGTTCTGCCCTCTTTAAATTCCTTTACTTATTTTCTTATATATATCTTTTATTTTATGGGTTCGGGTTTCTATAGTGGTGAATAAGTTTCTCTCTAATCCAGGAAGACATCATTGGGAAGCCGTCAACTAGATTTTCAAATACTTACGGGGTACATTGGGATATGACATCATGTTCAGAAAGCAGCATGGTTGTCCTTCAATTATAGGGTTTGTTAATGCTGATTATGTTGGAGATATGGATGACAGAAGGTATACAACGGGTTATGTCTTTACCCTTGTAGGAGGACCTATATGTTGGAGATGCATGGTTTAATCTCTGGTAGGGTTGTCTACAGCTGAGGCGGAATATATGGCAGTTGCTGAAACTGCAAAGGAAGCCTTATGACTTATCGATTTAGTCAAAAAGCTGGGATTGTAGCAAGATGGAGTGGTGCTGCAATGTGATAGTTAGAGTGCCATTTACGTGGTGAAGAATCAGGTATACCATGCTAAAACTAAACATATTGATGTGAGGTTCCACAGAGTTCGAGAGTTGATTACTTCATATGAACATGTGTTGGAGAAGGTTCACACTTCTAAAAATGCAGCTGATATGTTGACAAAATCGATTACTTCTAAGAAGTTTAAGCATTACTTGGACTTACTCCATGTCTCCAATTGATATAAGAGAGACAAACCCAACGGAGTGGTTCAAGTTCAAGGTGGAGCAGTTAGACATGTTTTTCGGGATTCTCCTAAGGGGCGTATAATTGCCAAGGTGGAGATTGTTGCTTATAGTATGACTCTTATACTTCATGGGTTTATCAACAAAGGGAGGAAAAACATGTGGATGGTTCTTGGTGCAGAGTAGCAGCAGGGACTCGTCGACGAATCCCCTGTCCTCGTTGACGAGGAGATCTAGAGAGCAAGAAAAACTTAGAGTTTCTGAGATATCGAAAGCAGAAAAATGGGTTTGTCGACAAGTGGACAAACTAGTCGACGAGTGTCCTTTGTCTCGTCGATGAATCCTCTGTTCTCGTCAATGAGTAGTTCTGGGCTGCGAGCAGTTTTTTGAATTTTGAATTTGAACATTGGGGTGGTTGGGTAATTGGAGGAAAAACTCCGAGGGATTGTTATATACGTTATTCTGGGCGTGTATTGACAGAGAGAGTGATCATTTGTGAAGTGTATTGTGTATTATGATATTTTCTTAGTGAAATTCTTGTGTCATTACTTTTGTGGATGTAGGCTTTGCCGAACCACGTAAATCTTATTGTCGTGCTTGTTATTTCTTGTTTACTAGTTGTGATTGATTTTCTTGTTGCGTTTTTATTTAGTTGTACATCCTTTATCCGATCCTTATTTACAACATCATGATTAAAATAAAAAAAAAAAAGTACAAAATAATACAAATTAAAAGTACTATCATAAATATAAGAATTTTTATAATTATTTTATTTAATTATTATATTTCAAAATTCACGAACACTTTTATTGTATGTGATAATTGAAAATTAGTAAAAGTATTTTGTGATATTATTTTTTAATATTTAAAATTATATAAATATTTTATTTTTAATTATATTAGTTTGATTATTTTAATTTAATTTTAATTAGGAAGAATGTATAAAATAAATGACTTAATAAAAATAGTTAACTTTGAATATTAAAATATTCAATCGACAGATTGTCAAAATAACTGAAAATAATAAAGTTAAATTTTAAAATTTTGACGAACATTTAAAAATAAATAATAAAAAAATAAGTAATGTAAATAATAAATTTTATAATTTATATTTTCATTGTAAATAAACTAATTGAAAATTAAAAATAAAAACGTTACCAAACAGACTCTAATTAAGGGCGGCACCTCCTAACTTTATTATAAAATCCCTTATTTATGGCAGAAGAATACCGTGATTCAAATCTTGAGACTTTGGGACAAAAAAATCAAACTCTAAGACCCTAGAACTAACTTAACCAACATAATCAAAACCAATAAACCAATGATCAGCAATCGAACAAAAAACTAAGAACTAAACAACTATAAGTGGAAAACAAACAAAATTCCGAAAGATAACACAAAACATCACGAGCACAAATAAGGAAATCCCAACAAATTCAATCAAATCATTCCCCTGATTTGCTGTGGAAGATCTTCCTGACAACTATATGATCGAAAAATACCAAATTCACCCTATTTGGCAAAGAAATCTGTACTTTTATTTGTCTCCCTGTAAACATGTTCCACTTTGAACTGTATGCCTCTCAATGTTAGCATAAGCTCTTCCCACAATTCCCATAAGTTCCAAACTGAGTACTTCCCAGAATTTTTCCATTGAACCAACAAAGCAGAGTCACATGCAATTTTTACTTGATCAAATCTGAGATCTTTACACAGATTAATCCCTAAAATGGTTGCCTTCAGTTCAGCCATGTTATTTGTTCCATAACTCAATAATGAGGAAAAACTGCTTTAAATAAACCTTTTTCATCTCTTGTCATGCCTCCACTACCGCAATTACCTGGGTTACCTCTACAGCTCCCATCCACATTCAACTTAACCCAACCTATCCCAAGTTTGCACCATCTGACTACACGAGGAAGATGAACCCTCACATTTTTTTACTTGAATATCCAAATCACGAAGGACTGGAATATCTGTGTAAGAAGCAGGTGCACATTTATTTAATTTGTCCAAAATGGATCTCAGCCAATATTTAATATCAAGCCACACAGTTCTCACCAAATCATAAATTGATTCCATCCTGGCTCTACATCGACGAGTCTAGAGTCTCCAAATGATGAGACTAGGTATGAGACCTACTAAAATGCCTAATTGTGAGGCCCATCTTGCACAACTAAACCAGACATTAACTTTGCCTTTCAATGTACTCGTTGCCATACAACTAACACCCAATGCCACTGCTGCTTGTTTCCAAACCTCCTGAGCAAAAGATCTAGTGCAAAACACATGGTCTAGAGATTCAATCTTGGCATTTGAACAACAATCACATCGAGAGGCCATCTGAACACTTATTTCTTTAATACGAGTATCAACCGGAAGACAAGCGAACCAAGACTTCCACATACAAATTGACACCCTTTTTGGCAACATAGGATGCCAGATCCATTTTGCAACTGAGAATTCCTCTTTACGCTCCCTTATAATTTCCCAAGCACTTGCCTTGGTGAATTTTCCATCTGTTGAAGGTTTCCAAATTACTATATCTGGACCCTCCTTGCAAGAAATAGTAGAGTTCATTACTTCCTCAGCTTGATCTTCACCCAACAGATCCACTAATAAATCAACATTCCACTCATCTCTATCCCAATAATCTCGTGTTCGTAGCTTATGGTTATTGATTTCCTGAACCTTAGCACAAAGGGGACCGAAGTCTAACCATCGATCAAACTAGAAAGAAGCTGACCCTTCTTTAATTTGAACACGGACATGCTCTAAAACTTCAGGAATCACATGAACAAACAATCTCCAAAATCTGGTTCCTTTATCTAGTTTCATTTCTCTCAAGTGGTGTTTCTTATACAAATACTTGGCTTTAAAGAATTGAGTCCACAGATTATCCATAGTTAACAATCTCCACACAAACTTCATATACAATGATTTTTTTACCTCCCCCAAATCCTTAATACCCAAACCACCCTCACAAACAAGCTTACATGTATTCGATTAGGAACACCAATTCCTTTTCTTACTACACTCCAAAAAAAATTCGATAACATAGATTTTATCTTTGTGAAGAAAGTATTAGGAATGTCCAATATCGCCAATTAATGAACCGCCATTGATGATAATACATGCTTAATTAAAATTAGGCGGCCCCCTTGAGATAAAAGCTTAAATTTCCAAGCCGCTATCTTTTTCCTCAATTTCTCAATTAAGGGCTCTAAAATACGGGTCGTAAGATGACCCGATACCAAAGGAATACCCAATTATGTAGCAGGGAAATCTCCTTCCGCAAAGCCAGTCGTCCTTAACAAAGATCTCTTCCGAGCATAAGAAATTCTCTTTGACAAAAAAATACTTGACTTTTCTTTATTTATCAATTGACTAGACCAATCCTCATATTTCTTCAGTCTTAATAAGCATTCGAATGGAACTTCTCTTACCATTGGAAAAAATAAGAATGTCATCCGCATAGAGAAGGTGAGATACCAAAGGTGCCCCACGAGGATGATAGTAAGCCCCTATCTTATTCTCTATAAAATTTTTCTTGAGAAGCCGAGAGAGAACTTCCTATAAAATAATAAATAGATAAGGAGATAGAGGATCTCCTTGGCAAAGCCCTTGAGAAGGTTTAAAGAAACCTTTATAAGTGTCATTCATCATAATGGAGAACCAAGGAGAGGAAACACATTTCGCCACTAAACCACATAATCTTCGTGAGAATCCAAAGTTTTTCAGAACCAAGTTTAAAAAATCCCAATCGACCCTATCATATGCCTTAGCCATGTCCATTTGATCATTACATTTCCACAATTAGATTTCTTATACAGAGAATGAACCATTTCTTGAGTCAAAGAAATATTTTCAAATATACTTCTACCAGGAATGAAAGCTCTCTATTCTGGAGAAATCAATGCAGACAATAAACCTGTCATCCTTGCAACAATAATTTTTGAAAAATTTTTGTAGATAACACTACAAAGACTAATAGGCCTAAACTTGTCAAAACCCTGAGGGTTCTGAACTTTTGGGATTAGAACAATGTAAGATGTCGAATAAAATCTAGGAAAATGAGACCCTGCAAAAAAATCTATAGCTGCATCGATCACGTCTTCTTTTATAATATCCCAGCAATGATGGAAAAAAGCCGAACCAAAACCATCCGGACCTGAGCTACTATTTCTCGGGATAGAAAGAATAGCGTCCCTTACCTCCACCTCGGACGGATCAGGAAAAGATCAATATTCTCCTCTTCAGAAACCATATGAGATATTATATCAATAAGGTTAGCTGTTCGACTGGGGCCTACACCTATTAAGAAAGTTCGAAAATACCTTACTGCATCCTCATGAACAACCTCTATAGAATCCAACACTTCTCCATTCGGAAGTTTCAATGAACGAATCATAGTCTTCTTCCTCCTTTGGTTCACAAATGCATGAAAGAACTTTGTATTGTTATCCCCCGCCTCCAACCATTTCTTTTTGGCTAACTAAGAAATACGAATCTCCTCCCTCTTTTCCCATGCTTCCAAATTGAGTTTAGTAAGGAAAAAATCTTCCTCCATTTCTGGCGAATATCCTTCCTGAAGTTGAGCCTCTAGAACCTCCATACTTTCCTCCAAATTTTTAATGTTCTGTTGTACATGTCCAAAAACCTGTTTGTTCCAATTTCAAATTGCAACTTTCGTATGTTTCAATTTACCAGCAAGTCTAACTATACCCGAGCCATGAGACTCCTCCCTCCAGGATTTTTCACGCAAGACTTAAAAGACTGGTGCAAGTTCCACATATTCTGATACTTGAAGGGAGAAGGACCATACCGATGCAAATTTCTATGAAGTCGAATAATCAATGGGTTATGATATGAAGTCCTCCTCTTTCCATACTCAAAATAAATATTTGGAAAAACTTGGAGAAGATTCAAATTATAGAGCACCCTATCCAATTTTGGCCAACTCCGAGAATTCCCACTGTGACCATTACACCAAAACATGTTACTGCCAATACCAACCAAATCCATAAGACCACAGTTGTCCAAGCAAGTATTAAATTCCTCCATAGCCGATAACGGCCTCATATGACCACCAATACATTCTGAATCTGAACAGATGATATTAAAATCTCCCGCCACTAACCAAGGGAAATTATCCCTCTTTACAAACTCCAAATCATTCCAAAGTTCCCGGCGATCTGTTTAACGACATTTAGCATAAACAAATGAAACCAAGAAAATCTGGTCCACAGAACAAAAAAAACCCGAAATAACTTGAGTAGACATATGTTGTAACTCAAAATGCACTTCCTCTTCCCAAAACATCCAAATTTTACCCCCCCCCAACTGAAGCATTTGCACAAAAATTTGAAAAATTTAAAAAGTCAGCCTATTGTGACATCAGACTTTCATCAGAAAATGGCTATGAAAGAACCAAAATAGAAGGCGAAAATGTCCTCATTAACTTATGTAAACAATTTTTTGAAATGCCTAAACCCCGTAGGTTCCACACTAGAATTGTATTAATCATAAATCAAGTTTCTTTGGACGGGTAATAAATAAAAAATAATAAATAAAATAGTTAATCCAAACCCATGGGTAACGAGAACACCTGTCATACACAACGGAACCTAGGCAGCAGTAAATGTAAATCATCATTCTCATAACCACAAAATATATAATACCAGAGTTAACTATATTCCAAAACACTGTATTTATATTCAATCTCCTAAAAATACAAAAATATCACTAGGATCCCACACCAAAAGTCTTCTGACCCTAGTTCAAACTTACCCTCCTAACAAGGTAGCACAATAGACTCAACGGCAGCCACAGTCCACCGGTCTTTCTAGGTTTCCTGAAAATTTTTTAAGTTTGAGGGTAAGACACTTCTCGGTAAGGGAAAATAAACTAAATGTAGCTGTGTGACAATAAGAATATTTAGTGCTATAATACATATACAGTACATTTCATGAGTTGAAAAACATTCATCATAACATACTGAATAATCGTATACTTTCATAGTTTCTAATAATTCATACTGATCATGAAATATCTGATATAACTGTAATACTGAAAATTTACCCAGGATGTATAGCTAGCTTATGTCATGTATTACCTCTCATGATGGGTTGTGTAGCCCTAAGGCGGGACCCGACAATGGCTGGTTTACCACTGCCGAATAAAAAATGTCTGTAAGTACGATGAGCCTGCCACACCCTGGTCCAGACTGCTAGGTGGACGTCTACAACTCTACACTGAAAGTCACATCGACTATCCATCTCCCACCCCCTTGTGGGGTGGTTAGCACAAGTCTGAACATAGATATCTGATCTGTATAGCAACGGTATTGTGCCCCTGTAACTGAACTGCATCTAGGTTCTAATAATACATAATACATGATAATATACAGTTTAACGTAAATAGATTGATAGTATGATCTGTAACAACATAAAAACATACGACCTCGAATCGTTTACTTTTACATCTATGGCCTTGCGCCAAAATTATACATATGGCCTTGCGCCGAAATCATATATCATACATGGCCTTGCACCGTCTATCAATCACGGCCTTGCGCCGAACATTTCATAAATATCGTTTTGAATAAATAATTCATTTATCATTTATTTGAAATCATAATGTACTGCATTATCTCATAATCTATAAAAACATGCTTTATTCGTAAAATTTCCGTAACATAATACTTTTCAGGTAAAATAATATTCATGCCATACAATGCTGAATAAACCGTACATTCCATTCTAAAAATCATATTTCTTGGCATATCACTCTAATATATATACTTTTTAATATAATAACAGTATTTTTCCAAACATACATTATTATCAATCACTTCATATATATTATACATGCTTCCTGAAAATAAATTTGTTTATAAATAATAATAATATAGTTTGCATGAAAAATAACTGCTTTAGTTTATTCCCCTACCTGACACTAAGAAGAAATCCTCCTAAAAATCCACTCGTCCTACACCCGCAGGGTTCCCCGTTCAACACCCTGAATCCAACAATTCTCAAAACAAAACTTTGGAATTTTTTTGTGAATAACATTTCATATAACTACGGTAAGACCAAATTTTGCATAAAAAGCCTTACCTTAACTCAGGGATGAATTTCAACTCAGTCCCACCAACGATCCGTTCCGGTAGATTTGAAGAGAACTTCCCAGGAGCATCGTGGTGGCCTCAGATCGTCGATCTGGCGAACAACGGAGCCGAAATCGAAGAGAGAGGAGAGAGAAACAGTAGGGAGGAGAGAGAGTGAGGTTTTTATGATTTTTCTACGTAAAAATCTAAGGTTTGGGCTATTTATACTATGGGCTTTGTCGACAAGCCATGTCACCTCGTCAACGAGGTCAAGAGGCAATTCGTCGACGAACTCTCCCCTTCGTTGACGAAAT
This sequence comes from Malania oleifera, assembly GCF_029873635.1. Classification (NCBI taxonomy): domain Eukaryota; kingdom Viridiplantae; phylum Streptophyta; class Magnoliopsida; order Santalales; family Ximeniaceae; genus Malania; species Malania oleifera. The sequence continues at coordinate 8,505,908 of NC_080426.1, read as the reverse complement.
TCAGAGTCGCCCAAAACATCTCTTAGTATCTTCTCATCAATGAGACGCACCCTCGTTAACGTGCCCAAGTGCAACGTCATCGACGAACACTTCGCCTGCTGCCTCCTTCTGTTTCTGCTTCCCATTTCCCTTTCTCTTATTATTTAAATACCATTATTCTTCAAGTCATTACAACATGGATCTATCAATTCTCTCTGAACTTCCTTATAGAGACCCAAAATCGAAATAAGCTGGGTTTGTCGACGAAGGAGTCACGTTCGTCGACGAGCTGTGTAGCGGATTCGTTGACGAAGACTCCACCTCGTCGACGAGTTGGACTTGGTCAAAGGCCCTATAAATATCCATTTTGGTTGCTTAGAAGTTAAGTTTCTTCCCTAAGGCTCTCTCTCTCTCTCTCTACCAACGAAATTTCTCTCTCTCTCTCTCTCTCTCTCTCTCTCTCTAAGAATCTTCGCCATTCGATGCCCATTTCTAAAAATAGAAGTTCCTGTGCGGATTAGAGGAGGAAGTTCTACAACTTTAGCAGATCAGATCGTTATTTTGAGGATTTTTGGGTTTTCCCAAAAATCGGGGTAAGGATTTGATTTCAATTTTGATTGAATATTTGGATAGTAGTCGAAATTATAGTAAAATTATATTTTGTGGTTTTTAGGTTTTAAGGATCCCGGGTTGTCAGTTTGGATAGTTTCGTATGAAGTTTCGTTTCGAGGTTAAGGTAAGGGGAAATTGATTACAACAACAATTTTTTGGAAAACTAAACCGCTAAAAAGCTAGTTTATACTTATATATATATGATTTAACTGCTTATTTGCTAAATTCTACCGAGTAGAAATGCCGGTTTTACGATTTTTCAGTTTTTGGTAAAAACAAGGATTTCGGCGTATGATCTCCAAACTTTACAAAAATCACTTATTTGCATTTAAACTGTAGTAGGAGACACTTAAATCTTTTACTTTTCCATTTAAATGGTGGTTACTGAACTTTTTATCATTTAGCGGGTTTTGGATTAAACTTGTGTGATATATATTGAAATGGAAATGTATAAACATTTTATACTTCATATATATGAGATATGGGAATGGAGTTCCAATTTTTTATATTAAGAATGTGGAAAACAGAGGCCGGTGATACACCGAACTGTATCAGTAAACAAAAAGGGGTAAACTGAGTGGATATGCACTGGTTTGAACCCGATGTGATTATCTGAATTTGCGAAAATACTAGAATTGCACAGGTTACTATATTTTGCTATAAATTGTATATATGATACTGGAACCACAACTTGTGACCAAAAGAAGTCGAAAGAAACTTCAGTAAAAGGGGTTAAAAGATACTCCAGTGCCGGGGTTGAAATAAACTCCTAGGGCTAGGTACCGATGCTGACAGTACATTGCAACCATACATGAGAAATCAGTATGGGTACGTTAGATGGTCGACCTGCGAGGAGTTAGTAAGCTGCTGGTAAAAATAAACCAGGGGGCGGTCGGACTATAAAAGATGCTTGACTTTTTCTGCACGAACAGGACACTGTCAGAGGGAATCAATGCACAACTCGTGCCACGGGGTAAATAGGCAAATTGTCATATCAAGCTGGAGGTGTTCTAATAATCATATGCATGATTTAAATACTTGATGTGCAGATAAATGTTATATTTTACAGTATTATAAACAAATGTTTCAAGCGTATGAGTTTGTATGAAAATATGCATATATGCAGTCACATACTATTGTAACACTTTCTTCCTTACTAAGAGGTGTCTCACCCTATTATACAATCTTTGTTTTTAGGTCCATTAGTACGTCGGTCCTAGTAACTAAAGGGACTGGGGAGGTTGTATTTTGGTTTAACTTACGTAAGCATTTGAATCATGTATTAAACTTAGATGAAGGTCCTTTTTGGAGGATTGTCATAACATGATTTATTCTATGTCTGGATTTATGTTCTTGTGGATGTATTAGTAAGCTCTGGTATAAGTCTAGTAAAAATCCCAATGAGTGTTTATGTTTTTCCGCAATATTTACATTGTAATTATGTATGGTTTACACCCGTAGGTCCCTATTTAGGGCGGGTTGTCTATGTATCTTGAACAAGTACATGTATTTGGTATTTGAGTTAACGGTGCTGGTCTGTATAAAGAGTCGGGTCGTTACATCCTTCCCTTTATCCAATTTCTTCACATGCCAAACTTCTTGTCGATTTTCTTGTCTACCATTTTCCATATCCTTACTTCTATCCCTAATTTTCTATTTCTTTTCACCCCCTCGGCATACCACCTTTGAATGCCCCTATCTATAACATTTCTCACAATAAAATCCTTGCTTTTCGTACCTCACTTCTTGCCAAATTTTATAATTTGCAGAAACAACAATTGGGAAAACATCCACTTGATTTTCCAATAAATCCATCTCCACACACATTCTCGCACCCGTAGCCCTAGTTTGATTAAGCATAGCATTGTCAGTTCCCAGGTATCGACCAAACCTCGTGGCTAGAATTTGTAAACAATCAGGCCTGTACATGTGCATCAGAAGACCAGAGAGAAATAACCATTAAGGGGCCAAGGATGGTTCCTGCTTCAGGTTGAAATCCTTTGTCCATTGAAAAAAACGAAACAGAAATCCAGACAAAATCCTTCCTTCACGAGACCATCCATGAAGAAAATCTCGTTCATTCTTCATCTAAACTAGTACGTGAAAATCATCCATGAAACTAAAAGAAGGGATCTCCAAAAGGCCCCATGACTTTATGATATTCAAACGGACAACGTCAATGGATGGTCTAGAGCACAAAAATTTCAAAACCAACACAAACCAAAAATCTTCCGCCGCTTTGTTCATCTCAGTCTCAGAGAATATAAAACCAATATCTCCATCTACATCAACTGGATATCTCATGGCTAGTTTGAAAAAGGAAGATGATAGGTTAACAGCATGAGGACGTGATACTACATGGGCATACGACAAAGGTCTTGAACCACCTTTCGAAAGAGGCCCCACTGGTGGAGAATCCCCCAAAGTGCTGGCAGGCACCGCCATCGACTCCTAGACAGTAGGCGACTTACTTCAAAGAAAACTGAAGAGAGACATACCTGATAATGTTTCAGAGTACCGGTAGAAGAAAGCTTACCGAAATTCAAAGTCCTGGAAAACCAGCAGGCGGCGAAGTGGCTTCAAAATAGACTTGATAAAGTAGTTTGGGTCGGATAATCCGTGATGGATTAGATGAATTATTGGGTGAGAATATTACAATTCATATTCGACTTATTTAAGTTGCAGATTTATGACGGTTCAAATTAAATAATTCATGGTGGATGACAGATAATTCGTCATTCTCATCCCTTATATAATTTTTTTTTACCATCTGATAAACACTTTATTTTTTAACATAATAACTGAAGTTATTTTAAAATTATAATTTGATAAAATATTAAACATTTAATAACTAATCAAAAAATTATATATACTTTTTATTTTTCAAAACATGAATTTAGAAACTTTTATTTTGATAACAAAGCTAAGTATTTAGATTTGAATTTGAATGTGGGCATAGGGTAGAATTAAGAGATGCATACAATGGTGCAAAAGTTGAGAATGTGAGACTAGACATCAATCAATAGAGTTTATGTTAATTGAATTGATGCCTAATAAGCATTAGCATATATAATTATCAATAATTTTAAATATTAGTTGTTAGCGTATAGGTCCCAACTAATAAAACTTATGCTAATTGAATTGATATCTAATAAGCATGAGTATACGAGATTATCAATAAATTTAAACATTAGTTGTTCACAAATTGCAATATATATAAGATAAAATTTTAAATTCGCGCCAACTGATTTATTTAGAGACAAATAAGAAGTTTAAACTTATTTAATATGCGAATGGCTATAAATTAATTTAAGCGGATAATTAACAATTTTAATCCACTGGGTCTACTTCAATTCTTCAAAAGAGGAGGCAATGGAGCGAGCGGGCCTTGTGCCGAACGCGCTCTCTCACTCTCTCTCAGGTTTGGGGTAGCGGTCCGGCATTTTATCATCACAATCGTCGTCATCGTGTTCTTCTTCTTCTCCAAACTGCGTTAAGTACGTATATTCAGAGTTTGAATATATTGATTTGCTTTCTGTATATGCTTAGAGCCCTATAAAACAGTGATGGTTTCTATTTGCACTTCAGTGGCCTCTGATAAAATCTGCTGCTTGAAGATTCAATTTTTTTTATTTCCTAAATTCACTTGTACCACGATGCACTTTAGTTCTTGCACTGTATAATTGTTGGTGGTTGTTGTTGATGATGCATGAAGAGAGCTAGCATTTGCGATTGCCTTTGTTGACTGTTGAAAATGATGTAAAATTGGGAGAGGATTCGTGTTGATTTTCACAGTTTAGGATTTGGGTTTTGTCATTCTGAGAAATTTTTACAAAACAAATGGCCATGGATCCAAAGTTTAGGATATGTAATGGGTCTATGAGTGGAGCCAATTTTAATGACGATACCATTTCGGTTCTCTCTGATGTGAATCATGTAAACGGGTTCACACTCGAACATACTTCAATAGATAGAAACTTAGTGGATCCTCCTCTGTTTTCCCCTGATCCAAATCCTAGTAATTTAGTCACGGGTCTGGTCAGCCATCAGGGAGAATTTTGTGAGGATAGTGACTTTAATGATGTAGTACTCAACTACATAGACCAGATCCTCATGGAGGAAGACATGGAGGAGAAGAATTGCATGTTTCAGGAGTCTTGGGCGGCGCTTCAAGCTGCTGAGAAATCATTCTATGAGGTTATTGGCGAGAAGTATCCTCCTTCACCCAAAGACCAGTTCACGTATGATCAAAATTTTGAGAGCCCAGACGAAAACTATGGTGGGAATTACAGTGAATGCAACACTAGTAGCTGTTATGGCAGTAACAACTCGGAAGATCCTTGGTGGAATTGCAATTTTGGTGAAGATACATCTGGGTCTGCAGAGAATACCCCTGCTGACTGGACTTTGCAATCATCGTTCAGTTTGCTGCGAAGCAGTGAGCCCAATATTGCAGATGGGTTTGTGGATTCTCAAGCAAACTGTTTATGGGATACTGATGTTTTTAGTCAGAGCGAGACTGGTCAGGGATTAAGTGGAGGGGTTGATGAAGCAAGCAATTTCCTTCCAAGTGCAGGTGGGGCTTTTGCTAATTTGAATGAAAATGTGTTGTTGCATAGTGAGCCAATTGAAGAAGCTGAGAATGTGGTAGTGGACGCAGAGAAGCATGGGAGTGGGTACTCCATGGAAGGGTCTAAGGGAAGGAAGAACCTTCATCTTGAGGACGTGGATTTAGAGTCTGAGAGGAGTACCAAGCAATCGGCTGTTTATACTGAATCAACTGTGAGAACTGAAATGTTTGATATGATGTTGTTAGGCATCCGAGAGAATGGTATAGCCATTCTACGTGATGCCTTGCAGAATAGAATAAGCAAGAATATGCAGCAGAATGGTCAGCTGAAAGCATCTAATGGTAGAAAGAACCATGGTAAGAAACGGGGAGTTAGGAGGAATGTGGTGGACTTGAGAACTCTTTTAATGCTCTGTGCTCAAGCTTTCGCAGCTGATGATCGAAGAACTGCAGATGAGCTACTAGTGCAGATCAGACAGCATTCTTCTCCCACTGGGGATGGGATGCAGAGATTGGCCTACTATTTTGCTAATGGCCTCGAGACACGAATAGCTGGCTCTAGAACTCAGTTCAATGCTGTCCCGTTTGGCAGGGCATCAGCTGCTGACATCTTGAAAGCTCACTATCTATTTCTTGCTGTGTGCCCATATTCTAAACTTGCAAGCTTCTTCTCAAATAAGACAATTATGCAGGTGGCTGAGAAAGCAACAAGGCTCCACATTATTGATTTTGGAATCTCATATGGTTTCCAATGGCCTTCCTTCATAGAACAGCTCTCATCTAGACCTGGTGGACCTCCAAAGCTACGTATTACTGGGGTTGATTTTCCCTTACCTGGTTTCAAACCAGCAGAAAAGATTGAGGAGACAGGGCATCGCTTAGCCAATTATGCACAAAGTTTCAAAGTTCCGTTTGAGTTCAACGCCTTAGCCAAAAAATGGGAAACAATTCAGATGGATGATATCAAGTTTGACACTGATGAGGTGCTTGTCGTGAATTGTCTATTTCGATTAAAATGCCTACTAGATGAGAGCGTGATGTTGGAGAGTCCAAAGGATATTGTTCTTAGACTAATCAGGAAGATGAATCCAAATGTTTTCATACTGGGTATTGTGAATGCTGCCTATGGCGTTCCCTTCTTTGGCACGCGATTTCGAGAGGCTCTGTTCCACTATTCTGCTCTGTTTGATATGTTTGAAACTATTGTGCCCCGCGACATTCCAGAGAGAATGCTGGTTGAGAAGGAGATGCAGGGGGTGGAGATAATGAATATCCTTGCATGCGAAGGATCAGCAAGGATTGAGAGGCCAGAGACGTATAAGCAGTGGCAGATCCGAAATCAGAGAGCTGGGTTTAGGCAGCTCCCTTTGAACAAGGAGATCGTTAGGATTGGAAAGGAGTGGGTAACGTCGTCAGGCTATCACAAGGATTTTGTAGTTGATGTAGATGGCCAGTGGTTACTGCAAGGATGGAAGGGTCGAATTATGAATGGGCTGTCTTCTTGGGAGCCTGTTCATTAATCTAATACCTGTTCATTGTTACTTGTGTAGGGCAAGATCATGATTTATCCTCATGGCAGATTTCCTCCTTTTCGTGCTCTATATGAGCTGCGGAGCTGGCATAGACTTGCTCTTTTGTGCATTTGTGGTATTGAGTTCTCTCTCTCTCTCTCTCTCTCTCTCTCTCTCTCTCTTATCCTGCTGCTGTACTCATTTAAGAACTTCTCACTAGGCTCAGTGGGAGAGGATTTTTGCTGCTGCAGTGGCGCCTTGTCGATCATCTGTGAAGAACCATGTTTTCCATATTATGGGGGCTGTGGCATACATGGGTCCGTTGGAAGAAAGATGAATTTCTCTATCTAATTTTTGTATGTCGGAAGATGGGAGATGATGGTATTGGGAAAAAAATGGGCGTCATTGGCATTTTGACACCTGCATTGTAGAACTAGTGATCATTCGTAGTGAGTCTGTGGAAATGTAAACAAAGCTTTGAGGAATTCTCACAGCTGAATGCACAGCTTAAGAAATTTTCAGTTTATGGCTTTATGCTGCTAGTTGGTGTTATGGCAGCACTGTTGCCCTGCCTTTGGATGGGCATGGGATTAATGTGATGACTGACTAGTGCTTAGTGTGTGTTTCCTCCTAATTGTTTCCTCCTTTTTTCTTTTGTTTGTTCATTCCCCGGTTGGGTAGGCGTGCTCCTTGCTCTATTTAGGAGTGGTAAAACGGGTCAAAACTAAACAGGTGACCTGTGATCCATCTGTCTAAACCGGGTTTGAGTTTAATACAAGTTGATCCGTTTATAAATAGATCAATCTGGACCCAACTTGTTCATTAAATGGGTTAGGCGGACTCGGGTCGGGTATGCGTTTATCTTACAATATATATATATTTAAATGAATCCTATCACAATGTCCCGGAGAAGGGTCTGGAATGATGAGAGATAATAGATATTGAAATATGAATAAATTCGCCACTAACCTATTATTTACCTTGGTGCGGTTAGAACCCTTATTTACTACTCATTGATTGGTCTCTAAACTATTCTTAGGCCAAGGAACCAGTAGTCTCAATTTGCTTTACCAGAATCGAGATCGGGAGTTCGGTTATGTGAGGGGAAGACACTAGCACCTACACACCTATTCTACGAACGGTACCTATTTAATTATGTATTATCCCTAATTTGAATTTGATGGCCTTTAATTAACTCCCATTTAAATAAATAATTAAATTAATAAATAAACAAATAAACAAATAATCAAATAAAATAAATAAATAAATACTATTTTTTAAAAAAAAAAAGAAAAAAGAAAAATCAAAATGCGATTTAAGAATGTCTAATACAACCTCCAAACGAGGGGATCTTGTTAGATAAACCCCTCTTAGAGCTAATACAGGTGAAGTTTGAAATGTCTCTTTACTCTTTTTGAAATTATTGGGATGCACCCACACAAAAACAAGTAAAGTCATCAACTTTACGAGGCCTACTTATGAGCTCGTCGACGAACTCCCTGTGTTGTCGATGAGGCCCTGTATAAAACTTCCGGGTTATTACGTCTAAAGTGTAACGTTGTCGACGAAGCCTGCTGCCTCCTTCTGTTTCCATTTCCCTCCCTCTTATTATTTAAATATCATTCTTCTTCGAGTCGTTACAGTCCTACCAATCCTTATGGGTTAGATCAAACCCCCTCAGGCTACACCTAGAATACAATCAGTGAGTATGAAATTTTACGTACAATTCAAGTGCTTCTGAACTAAGCAACTATGTATCGATTCAGCACAGTATAATCGATGCACACCAATAATGTAAGAACTATAAGTTCAGTGCTTTATGGGTGCAATCAACACTCAATATAATGTCTATGTTCAATCAAGTGCAATAAGTGTATCAATAAGCTAATCTTTGAAACTATGTATAGATGTAAATGTCAATCATAGTTTAGGGTTTCAAAGATTTCTACCAAGAGTAATCAAAATACCTCTAAAAATATTTTCTCAATATTCACGTACAAGAGATACTAAAAAAAATTAACTTGTGAAAAGATTTTTGCACACCCAAAAATAGAGTCTTGCAATAATGATGCAAAGACTCACTAGTTAAGAGATTTTCCTACACACAAATTTATTAAATAAAATCGGAGGAAAAACCTTATGCTCAGCTCTCAATCCAAAAATCAAACATACAACACAATGAGAGTTTCTTAGCAAATGTGAACGAAATTGCGTACTAAGGATATACTGTTAGTGAAGGTACTGTGGCGGAATCACGCAATAGAGGAGGCTTCTTGGGAGTTAGATACAAAATTACATTAGAAATACCCATAGCTTTTCAGAGAGGTTTAACCCCAGATAGATCAGTAGGCAACACAGGTAAGTGTTAGTTTTATTTGCAGGTCAGATAAGGTAGGTGTGTTTAGTTTGTTAGTGGTTTATGGTTTCTGTATATGAATGGCCTTGGGGGAGTTTGGTATGATATTGTAATCTCCCAAGACATTATATGTAATCATGGTATTCCTCCACCATAAATGAGGATATTTAAAAAACTTGGGATGAGACCGCTATGTGGGTGGTTACCGACTCTTTTGTAAAAATGGGTTGTGAGTTAAGGATGTGATTGGTGGTAGTTAGCAAATTTCAAGGACAAAATTTTTATAAAGGAGGGGGGGGGGGGAGGAATTGTAGAAACCCGAACCCAAAAAATAAGGAAATAAATAAGAAAATAAGTAAGGAAATTTTTTTAAAGACAAATAGCAGGATTTGTCGACGAAGTCCCTTTTGCATGTCATCGACGAAATTCAGGTGTCATCGACAAGGAAATGTCGAGAGGAATTTCAGGCTTAGGGATCGTCGACAAACCCCTCCTTTCGTTGACGAACATCCTTCTACAGTTCGTCGACGAAGGCACCATTTCGTCGATGAATGTGACCGGGTCAACGGTCTACAAATAAGAATTTTCATTTCTTCTTCATTAAGAAATCATATTTCTCTTTCTCTCTCTCTCTAGATTGGCGCCCCTCACTCTCTCTCTAGGATTCTTCGTCATTCGTCGCTCGAATTGACGATCGGAGGTTACCACGAGGATCTGGGGGAAATTCTTTACAAGTCTCGGGGAATGGATTATTGAACGGGGTCTGTAAGAACCCAAAATATGAAAAATGGGTTTAAATATTAAGAGAGGGGCAAAATTGGAAATTGCCCAAGTTAAAGGGCTATAAAAGGAAATTCTCTTTTCTTCAAAGCTAAGCAAACTTAGATTTTTATTTCTCTCTCTCTAAACCTCTCCCTACTCCTTCTCTTTAGAATTCTTCGCCGATCGTTGACGGAATCAGAAAATGGAAGCTACCACGAGGATTGTAGAAGGATTCTCTGCAACTTCTACAAATCGAAATCTCGTTTCGGAGATTTTCGAGTTTCGAGGTAAAATCAAGGTAAGGCTCGGTTTTCAATTCTGATCCGGTAGATTTGTAGGTAGCTGTCTTGTGAACATATTCTATACTGTGATTTGTAGGTTTTAAAACTCGGTTAGCTATTTAAGGACCTTGGAGTTTGGGATTTGCTTACGGGGTTAAGGTAAGGGGAACTATGTTTATATTGGTTATTTTTGAAATCGGACTCGGTGGAACTGTGGTCCACAGTCCTATGTGTGTTTTGGTTACTCATTTGGGGGGGATCTAACGGGAAAAATTATGAGTTTTTCATTATTACAGTTTTGGGAAAAATGGGGCGACGGGCTGAATCCCGGGTTTTGTTGAAAATCGAGTATATGTGTGATTTATACTGTGATATTGGGATGACTGTGCCTTGACTTTGTTTAAACTGTATTTTTTTGGAAAACCATGATTTAGATTACCGAATGAGTGTGGTTTGTTGGGTTATATGAGCATGCATGTGTGTGTGATATGTTGAAATGCTAATAAGAACGCGGTTCCGAAATTGTTCCAGGTACTAAGAGTATCCGGCTCTATATCCGAGGGCGTGAGCCTATTCCGGAAGATCAGGCCAAAGGGTGTGGATCCACCAGTTTAGCGCCGGTACGATGTCATGGGAGTCGGGGACTAGCCATGTGCCGGTGGCGCTGTGTTCACGGGTTGGTTACGGGCCAACGCCGTATGTAGCAGGTTTGCTTTGGGTCGAAGAGTGTGACGACACTGAGGATTACTGATCATGTGTATGTATTGTGACAGTGCTGTGTATAAATGGCCTCCGTATGTGTGCATGTATGCACTGTGTAAATTAGTATTGGAATGCATTTAACTGCGTGTATGTTGTATCATGATAACACTCAAATGCCACACACCGATATAATCTGTATTCTTCCTTACTGAGAGGTGTCTCACCCCTGCTGTACGTACATTTTTACAGGTCGTTTAGGTAACCGGAACTAGCTTCCTGGTGTAGGGAGTGTAGTGGCCGGTGTACCGCGTTTAGCGCTAGGTAAGTGCTAGGACTGTAATTTTGGTGGGTTGCCATTTTGGGATGTGTTGGGCACCCGTTTGTACGTTTTTGATAGAGCATTGTGTCTGCTCTTGTATAGACTCTGGTATGGTACTACATATGTATATAGATGACCTTTTTTCACTGCGTATATGATTGTGTTTGGATGTGTTTAGGGTGCCTAGGAATCCCACTGGGTCGGACCCTCATCTTTTGTACTGTATCTGTGGTGATTTGTATGATACAGGGACAGGTTAGATTACATTTTCACCCCTGGGTCCTATTTCGGGGTTCGGGGCGTGACAGGGTCTTTCCAGGTATCACCCCAAAGTTGAGCTAAGGGTAGAAATGAGTTGTTTATCTAGCGTATAATTGTTTAAATGGGGTGTATGGGCCTGGGGGTGTTTAATGGCTATTGTTTTGGGGAAATGTGTTTTCAGGGTTTTGGAGGCCGTGTTGCCGTGGGTTGGGCTTAGGATCATTGTAGGAACTCTCTTAGTAAACATGTAAGGGGATTAAGTTAAGTAAGGAGTTTTATTAAAGTTGAACAGATTAAAATGCTATATATGTATATTTATGTTTTTAGTTGTTATTTCGAAAACCAACTGTTCAAAATGGACTTTTCAAACCTAGGATATATAATATGGTATTTTGAGTAAAAATGAACAGTGGAAAGTTGGTTTGGCATTATAAACTAAATATATTGTGTTTCTCTGTTGTCTACGGGCTATGTTTAAAATACTGAAAGTGTGTGGCAAGTAAAAGATTTTATGGTTTATTGTAAAACTGAATTTGGGAATGATTGTGAAATATACTGGAACTGCTTGTGAAATACTAGAACTGTTTGTGAAAATGCAGGGATTTGATATAGCGGTTGTGAACTGGGTTTTATATAACGACTGGGGACCGGGATGTGATATAGCGGCTATGAGCTGAGTTTTAAATGAAGGTCGAGGGCCGAGATTATGTTCAGTGGCTATGAGCTGAGATGTATATGATGGTCGGGGGCCGAGTTTTATAATATGACTGATTTTTTTACGTAATGAGTTTGAAATACAGTTTTTATTACTTAAATTGCATGATATGTTTTAAGAACCCTAAGGACCAGTTATGTTATGAGCACGGTACCGTTGCTAGAGATTCAGTATTTGACCATGTGCGCTCACACTGTTCTGGATAGAAGTGTAGGATGGTCTCAGCCGATTGGCTTTAGTAGAGGGTGTACCTTCCCTGGCAATCTGAACCAGAAAATGGTAAGGCAATCGGACCCGCAAACAAGTTACGAATGCATGCAGTCGGTGTTAGCAACAGATAAATGATTTTGTCTGGGTTGATCCCTCAAGGCTCAGTCGAGCCTTCGGGCGGCACAACTCGTTCCGTGGGGGAAGTAAATGGTATTTAGTCTCAGGGAGTTTCTTTCATGCATATTTGTAGATTTATGTAAATTATGTTATTTATTTACTGAATTGTTTATACCATGGAAACGAAATGAATATTTTCAACTGTGTAAAGTGAGTATAAAGTAAATAACTATTTTCGGTGAAATGGAGGATAAATGTTTTCTGTAAACACTAAATGCATGTTGATCACACACTGATATTAACTTAATCTGCCTTACTAAGAAGTGTCTCATCCCAATATACAAATTATCTTTTCAGAATCATCTCGAGGTCGAGTTTAGTGAACTCCAGGACGGATTGATAGCCAATTAGTTTTTGTGAGTTTCAGTAAGAACTCTTTTGTATCTAAGTTGGGTTTGAAGTCCTAAGTATGTATTATAGATGTATGGACTGACTGAACCATATAACCTAGATTTGAACTCCCTAGAAATGAATAGCTGACTTCAACAAACATTTATACCATAGGCTTTATGGTTTGTATTATGACCATCGGAAGACTCTGATGTATATTAGTAACATAATACTCTGGTAATGGATTATGGAGACTATTTTATTTATTTCTACTGCATTTATACTATTAATTATGGTATTAGGTACACAAACGTCACTAAAGTAGCACCCCAAGCTCACGTGGCGAGTTGGGGCGCTACAAAAATGTTGCCTTATTTTTTAATTTTTAAAATTTATATATAAATGTCATTTTAAAAAATATTTTTTCATTGTTTTCTAGAATTTTGACTTTTTACTATACCTATGGGAGCATGGATACAAATCTTGGACTTTAATTTGTGTTGTTTATGATAAAATATAAAATTATATTGTATTAAGCTTGTTCCACAAGGGGACAAATTTAAATCCAATCTACAAAATCAATAATTGGAAAAACTACCTTATATAATGTTTGGAAAATTAAAATGATAAGTCTTTTTTTGTATTTATTTTAAAGTTTAGAAATAAAAAAAAAAATTGTTTTACACAACTAAACAGACTCTTCATTTTTCTACATTTTTAATACTAATTTTGAAAAGCTAAAAGATAAGTTAAATTTTTAGCTAATTTTTTGAAAAATAAATATGAAAAAATGGAAAATATTTTTCTCAACTAAACAGGTATGAGCCCTTAAGTTTTTTAAGAAAATACTGAATGGAATAACATAACAAAATTATTCCATTACCCTTGATTTGTCACGTTATTTTTTGCAACGTCATGCTTATTCAATCACTGTCAATATAATACATATATGTAATATAAGTTTACAGCCTGTACACGTAGACTTGTATTTATGCTTGGAGTAATTCCTTAGCTAATTGAACATTTGACTTTTTGGATGTCATGCAGTCAGAACTTAGTGAAGATTCACTTGCAATGAACGATTCTATCGATTATAATAAAAAAGAAGTCACAAAACGGTTTTCAAAAGTAGAAGAGGTCTTCGTTTGTCTTGTTTTGTAGTATTTTTAACTTTAAAATTTTTTTAAACATATATATTGTTTTCTTCAATTATTTTTTTTGAATTACAATCCGGATTTCCACATCTCCGTTTTACGATCCTCTTTATTACTATGGAAAGAGATGACATTATACAATTAATATTATTAAAAAACAATGAAGAAATTTTTTTTCAATACTTATTTATAATCAAAAGATTTTTCCTATTGAATAGTGACTTAAATATTGTAGTTATTTACCTGTTAATAACGAAGGCACATGACTCGATAATTACAGCAATTCAAACAATAATTAGTATACGACACTGATAAGTTATTAAATAAATAATTTTCATAAATTGATCTATTCAACATTATATAATTAATGACAAGCAATTTCCTATAAAAATTAGTCACTAAGGTAATAAGTACTGTTTAATTAGTCAATTTATTATTTTTGTTTATTATTTGCCCCACTGTCCTCTGGATGGAAATTAGTCAACTTGGTAACTCGTTTATTATTTTTGTTTATTATTTGCTCCACTGTCCTCCGGATGGAAATTAGTCAACTTGGAAACTCGTTATCAGATTATTTTCTTACTTTTTACTTGTTTCCTGGGAAAGTGACAAATTTACCACTTTATATTACAAGTGGTGTTTGATTTTTAGATAATCATTTGACTATTTCTCATGATGTTACTATTGCTTTGTTATTGGGTAAATAAGTACTCGGTTAAAACACTATTTCTAGGAGTATTTTTTTCCATTCTAAGTTGGTAAAAAATAAAAATATGATAATAGTGTTTGGAAATATGAATTTTAAATTTTAAATTTTTAAAAATAATTTATATTATTTTTTTGGTCTAAAATTCACATAATTTATGTTATTTTTTTGCTATCTTTTCTTTTTTATCTGATATGATTAAGGTCTTTAATGACATAACAACTTTTATATAACAGAGAAAAATTTGTAGAGGACAATCCTTTCATGCCAAATTTGAAATCTTCCAATCACAATATATTGTATTAATATTTGAACTCACTAAAGCGGTGCTAGACTCACATCATTAGGACCCACATAATATACCATGTTGTAATTAGAGGATTTCAAATCTTATGTACAAGGATAGTTGCAAGTTTTTTTTTTTTTTTATAATGAAAATCCCAACTTTATTGATAGCCCTCACTTATGGTAGAGGAAAATCGTAGTTACAAATATGTCACAAGGGATATACAAATAACTAACAAAACTGTTATCTTTGAAAACTTTGTAAAAAAAAAAATCAACATGAAATCTCTTTTCATAATCTAAATTGGTGTTACCAACTTTAGTTGTATCAGAAGCAACTCAATGATTTATGTGTTTTGTCAAAGTTAGCAACATTCATTTTGAATGTTTTGGGGTTGAAGTTTGGGATAGGTGAAAGGAATATGAAATTGAAAATGTGTACAACATTATATCTCGTTGTGTCATTTAGGCTCACTATAAACCTCTGATTGATCCAAAAAAAAAAAAAAATGCTATGCCAAACTTAACTTCTTCTATCTTTGCATAAGATTGATTAAAATAAGTCTATATTCGTAAGCATAATCTATTCACATTTATCTTGTAATCATTGTTAGCCTTACTCTTATTTCCCCAAAATACCTTTTTTTTTCTCTCTATTTTTCAGTAATAGTTACATGCGTGGTATGTGGCCCAGGAGAATGGGAAACGTGCTGTCTTTTATGTTTGCGTGAAAAAAAGAAAATTAAAAAAGAATGTATTGGAAAACGAAATTTACCATAGGAAACAGTTGTCTTCTTCGCCGCAAAGAGCCCAGATGTCCCTTCTTTCTCTGTTCTTTGCCTGAAATTCAGAAAATTGGAGATGACGAAGAAAACTTTTTGAACCCGGCATTTGCGAGGAAGCTCTACCGTTTTTTTATTTTTTGTATCTTTTTTCTTCAGGGAATGCCATCGGTCGCCGATTTGATGCAACGGCAGGCGAAGCACCAGACATCTGCGCTCTTAGCACCGTCGTTGACGACCTTAATCCTGTCGCAGCACATGGACAGCAGCACCGTCCCAATACCCAATTTGCCGGCAACACATGTTTTTAAAAAAGACAGAAGATGGGATGAGCAGAACTTTGGTTTCATATCTACACTTGCCAACAAAACATCATTTGGGGGGTTAATATCTGTAAAAATTAAGCTATATATATATATATATTTTCTGGAGCCCTTAAATGCATCAAACAGGATGAACACCTACCCTAAACCCAAGCTTCAGAGATTTTTTATGCAACACTAAAGTAAAATTTAAAATGAGATACCTTAAACTCTTCTCTAAATTTCAATTTGTAATGATAGAGTTTGACCCAAAGATATTGTGTCATTTATTAGTGAATTATGGCGCAAGCGTAAATCGCTCCGATTGTTATAATGTTGGCATAGATTGCTCTAGTCATCATAGAGCTAGCATCAATTGTTCTACCTGAGCAGTTGACTTAGGTGGTAATTGCCCTCATCAATGTTGGGTTCTAGTCTCCTTTAGATTTATAGTAAGTGATATATTTGGGGTATATCAGTTGTCCCCCCCTTCAGTTTCGAATTTTTGAAACTAACTTCCAAAGTTAGAAAGTTGTATTATTATTATTTTTTTTAGTCAAGCAGCTCTTCTTGAGGCATTTTGGGCTGCTTGTGGCTTCATGAGTTGTGCTATTCTTTTTTATCATTTCTGACCTAATGAGCTGTGCTCATATTTTGGACCGTTTCTGGGCCTCACGAGCGTTGCTCATCAGTTGAGCCGATTCTTCTTTGTCTAATGAGTTGTGCTCATTTTTTGGGCAGTCTTCTGGCCTCACGAGCATTGCTCGTCAGTTGGACCGATTCTTATTTGTTTAATGAGATGTGTTCATTTTTTTGGCAGTCTTTTGGCCTCACGAGCGTTACTCGTCAGTTAGGCCGATTCTTCCTTACCTAATGAGTCATGCTCATTTTTTTAGCAGTCTTCTGACCTCACAAGCGTTGCTCATCAGTTGGGATGATTTTTCTTTGCCTAATGAGTTATGCTCATTTTTTGGGCAGTCTTCTAGCCTCACGAGCATGAGCTGTGCTCATTTTTTGGGCTATATTTTCAGTAACATTTTGATAATTTATGATGCCGGGATGGTTGTTCAATTCGACAGGTTCTTGCAGTTTTGATTTCATTGGGGGTTAAAGATGTGAGTTCTGGTATTTTCAATATCAGTTAGGATTCTTAATCAGTTCGGGATGGATTTGTTTCAAAGGGTTTGAATGTGTATGCACCAAGTGTTCGATCATTCGTGGCAAAGGGAACTGCAAGTAAGCGTGCAATGTTATAGATTTCGCAGACTATTTTTGTGTTGTCTATGTCATATGTAGAGTCTATAAACTGAGATTATTCGATTGTATCCCAGTTGATTCGTGAGTCCCATGTTGGATGGGGTTGTGAGTGCAGTGACAGATTGAAGTTTAAGATTGAGATCAGCGAGATGTCTACCATTGACGACGGTGATTTTGTTACTGTTTATTTTGATTACGGTGTGGATTATTCAGCTGATTGGGCTCCAGGTGCTTGACTGAATGTCAATAAGAAGCTCAGTTTTGCTATTTGGGGTTTTGTCGATTACAGTTGCTACAATTACACAATTTCCGTGTGCATTGCAATTTCAACTCAAATTTCCAATTGTAATTTCAAATTCACTATTTAGAGCACTGTTCAGTGCACATGAATATGCAAGAGTCATTATTGCAGACCCCATGGTGCATGCAGCTAACCCATTGGAATTTTAAAGCTTGACTTTATTTATTTGACTAGTAGTGTAGCTATCATGACCCCACTATGTATTTAGTGCATAGGTCACTGTTCAATCAATTAAATATCTTGAACATCCTATTAATTATTATTAGCCATTAAGGCGGAACTCTTCAAGCATTGAAACTGTGGCATCTATTTATTTTATTTTTTTTAGAATTATTATTGTATGATGGAGAAAAATTCATACCTTGAGAATGGGCACGTTGGCTACATAAATCTTGTGCATAGAAACATCAATTGTAGTCAGATTCGTATTAGATCCGGAATTTCCCAATATCGCAAGCTGGGTCTTGGTTATTCGTCTGTTAATTTTCTTACTTGGTTTCTTCAACACGAGTAAAGTGCCATTGACATGCTTGAACGTAATAAACTCGTACCCTTTACTTTTCCCAATGACCTTACTAAGAATCGCGACGGCCTCTTCGAGGTCACTATAGGTGGAGGAGAGATTGTGAAGGTTCTTGATGGCAGTGTCCCATCCAATTCCGCGAATGAAGAGTTTGCACTGGGTAGGGTCCTAATTGGCGATGGATCGGACGGTGTCGAGTACGTCTAGGTGTCGGACGGTGGCATTTCGAACGATCTTAATTGAGCCCATGGCATCGACCTTCAATTATCTGATGTAGTCATGATCAAGGATTGAAAGAGAAAACCTCTCAAGAAGTTCCCACAGACGACGCTAACTGTTACAGCCAAAAATTGAACGATCTTCACGATCCCTGATCACGACCACCTGAAAAGAGATAAATAAGTAAGGCTTGGAGGACCCGGGGTGTACTTCGGGGGATCGCTCCGATGCCTAAGTCAGGAATTGACTTGGGAGGTTTTTTATGCAACAGTAAAGTAGAGTTTAGAATGAGATACCTTAATCTTTTCTTCGAATCCCAATTTATAGTGATAGGGTTTGACCTAAGGGTATTGCGTCATTTATTAGCGGATTATGGCGCAAGTGTGAATCGCTCTGATTGTTATAACATTGGCGTAGATTACTCTAATCATCATCGAGTTGGCGTCAATTGATTTGTCTAAGCAGTTGACTTAGGTGGTAATTGCCCTTATCAATGCTGGACTCTAGTCTCCTTTAGATTTATGGTGAGTGACATATTTGGGGTATATCATTCTTTTTCTCCAATTTTCTGAATTTCAAATCTGCGCTATTAGTAGGGAAGAAGATAACAACTATTTGCTATGGTGAATTTTTTTTTTTTTATGTAAACACAAGACACGAGTTTTTTTTTATTATTTTATAATAATATATTAAATAATATTTGTTTAAGAAATTTTTTTTCAATTTAAATAGTTTAGCTATTTGTTTCAGCGAAATTTAAATAACGAGAGACATTCCCTAAATGACACGTGCCACCCATATTTCATTGGACCATCTAGATTTACATGGACGTGTTTTTGCTCTCCCTCGGCGACGTATTTTTCTTTGACTGCTGAATTGAATTAGTCTCCACTTTCTTTGTTGTGTCACCACAAATAGCATTCCTTTCCTTTCATTGCAGCCCATTTTTTCTCTCAAATTTAATTCTAAACTAAATGTTTATTTCTGAGTTACCCACTTGGATCATTGGTGGTGAACTCACCAGAGATCAATCTGGAGGCCGTCAACGGCATCCCTCCGCAATGCCGCCCCCCCACAACCACCGTCGCGAACCCTGTTTGAGCAAAGTCGCCACCGCTGCTGCGAATAATTACGTTCTTCTGGCCAATTGCTTGCTACGGTGGCGGATGTTTTCAACGCGGTTCCAACGGTGGAGGATCGCAATGCATTGTCGTTTAAGGGAGGAAATAATTTTCTTCTCTGGTTGCGACTCCAATGCCGGTGGAAATTCTTTATATTACATTTTTTTAATTTTGGAAATTCTTTCATACATGTGTGCAGATTGATTCTTTCATGTCTAGCTCTCCCCAATGCAGCAAAACTCACCAGAAGGTGTACACATATATTGCAAGCTCTTCAAAGATGGGATTGAATACTTTGAACTAAATTTAAGCTGAGATTAAAGAAGTTTTATTCATTAATACATCAAGAAGGTGAACACAAATATTGCAAGCTCTTTTTTTTTTTTCTTCAGTAAAAGAGGGCAGCCCCTCATTTCTTAATTTTATTAATAATTCTCACTTATGGCGGAGGAATACTATGGAAACAAAATGACACTTGGAGCTTACATAATAACCAAATAAAAGACACCTCATGCATCAAACTAAACAAAAGAAGAAAATAAACCTATACTAATACCAAAAGGAAACCCACTAAACATACCTAATATAAACCGTACCTATCTTATCCAAGCTGTAATGCCCCAGCCCGTTATACGGCTCAGAGTGCTACTACACCAGTTTAATACACATGTCTTTGATAAACATACATATACTGTAACAACCCTGCCCTTTACATGGACCCAGGTGGTTACCAAACATACGGAATACCTGTATTTGATAAACATGCACGAACAACCCGCCCTAAACAAGGACAAACGAGTGTAACACATATACAATTGGGATATAAATGTTGCGAAAAAGCATAAACATCCATCGGGATTTCTTATTAGACATATACCAAAATTTTCTAACTGTAACGTCAAATACAAACGTACACACTTAGAATATCACTAGTTCTTACAATCTCCCAAAAAGGTACTCCAAATAAGTCTATTACACAAACAAAATACTTACGTAATCAAAACTCAAAACAAACTCCCCAGTCCTTCCAAGCTACTAGGACTGACTTCTAGAAGGACCTGAAAACAATGGTTGTATAATGGGGTGAGACACTTCTCAGTAAGGCGGAAGATATTACAATCAGTATGTGACCATGTTCTGTATTCAATTTAAAACCGATACATTAAATTAACATTTTCAATACTGAAATGCGAAAGATATAACAACATAAATCACATGAATTTCTCATAATAGCTTTTAAATCATGTATATGAGTGTTAGAACAACGTCCAGCTTGGTATGATATAGTATGCCTATTTTACCCCATGGCACAAGTTGTGCACTCATAACTCTAACAATGCCTTATTTGTGCAGACGCTGTTAAGTATCTAATATATAGTCCGACTGCCCCCATCTAGTTTATTATTTCACCAGTGGTTTCATTACGCCTGCTAGCCGACTATCTGTGTACCCACACTGATTTACATGTGTGGTTGCATTGTACCCTTCCAGCTGAGGAATATTCTCTACAATTGGGGGTTATCTTTCAACCCCATAACTGAAGTTTTTTCAACTTCTAACTGGAGTATCTTTCAACTCCTATTGCAGAAGTATCTTTCAACTTCTTTGGTGGCAAGTTGTGGTTCCATTCATCATATATACAATTTATAATAAAACAAACAACCTGTGCAATTTCAGTATTTTCGCAAACTCATACAATTGCATCGAGTATAAACTGGCACATACCCTCTCGGTTTAACCCCTTTTTCGTATATAGCTCGGTATTTAACCGACACCTATTTTCCACAGTTTTAGATAGTATAATGGAACCTTAGTTCCTACAGTTCATATCAGTATATACCACTGCATTATAAGTCCGTTTAACAGCATATATCACGTTTGTTTCGTCAAAAACTGCTTTAAGGAGTAATCGGTTCAAAAAGTCATTTAAATGAAAAATGAGGGTTCAAGCATCTCCTACTAGTAGTTTAAAGCAATTAGGTAAGTTTTTAAAACGTTTGGAGATCATAAGAAAAATCCCTAAATTTACCAAAACCTTAAAAATAATTAAACTAACACTTTTACCCAGTAGAATTTTGCAAACGAACAATCATAACGTACATAATAGTATAGACTACAGTTTTACCGATTTAATTTTCAAAATAAACTGATGTAAACAAATCCCCTTACCTTAAACCCGGAAATGAAGACACGAATGGTTTGGTCCAAAACAACGACCTTGGATCCTCGAAACCTAAAAACCACAGAAAATTACCTCATTGCAATCCCGACTACTATACAAATACCTAATCGAAATCGGAATCAGATCCTTACCTTGATTTTTGGGGAAAACTTGAAAATTTTCAAAACGACGATTTGATCCGCTATAGTTGTAGAGTTTCTTCTTCTGATCCACACAGGAACCTTCAATCGTCGAAACGGACGGCGAAGGATCTTAGAGAGAGAGAGAGAGAGAGAGGAGAGAGAGAGAGAGAGAGAGAGAGAGAGAGAGATAGAGAGAGAGAGAATGAGAGAATTAATAGAATAAAACCTAACTTAACCTTTAAGTAATCTAAATAAATATCTCCTCCAAGATATTTATATACATATATCTCAAAATATCTCCTTTCAAAATATATTCTCCAAAATATCTCTTTATTTATTTATTATTATTATTTTTTTCGGGGTCGGGTTACTACATATACAACCTGCCCTGAATATGGACATACGAGTATTTCATACTGATCTGCAATCTCATGCACAACGGAAAACATAAACATCCATATGGGAATCTAAAAGACATACCAAAGTTTTCTAACTGTATCCTCAAATACATACATTCATACTTAAAACATAATCAGTTCTTACAACCCCAAAAACGTTTTGAACTAAGTTTGTTGCATATACAAAAAAACTTACGTAAGCTAAAGACAAAACGACCCTTTCAGGTTCCTCTAGCAACTAGGACCGACGTCCTGTAGGATCTGAAACAAAGGTTGTATGTTGGGGTGAGACACTTCTCAGTAAGGTGGAAGATATTACATCAGTATGTGATCACATGCGTTTATTTTAATTGAAAGAAGATACATATGAGAAATATTCTCAATACTGTAATATAGGAGATATATAGACATAATTCCTATGTTAGATGATTTAGCATCATAACATGCAAGAGTTCCCGAGGTTAGAGTAGAGTACAAACCCATACACTGTACGATCTCTCCGCCCGGTACTCAAACCTGTGACTTTGCCCATTTTAGTTTTCAAATCATAAATATGCATATTTAGAACACTGTCCAGCTTAGATATGATAATAAAAAATGCCAACACGTTACCCCTTGGCTTCAGGTTATGCAACTTACTATAGTCCGACTAGTACTACCTGGTCCATTAATCCACCAGTGGCCACTCCAATATCTAGCCAACTATCTTGATACCCACACTGAAAATCATATGTGTGGTTGCACTGTATCCAATATATATAAAGCAACAGGGTTGCGCTTAATGTTGACCTTTTTAAGGCTCTCTTATAACGGTGAGCTTTTTAGGGCTCATATAATGGTGAGCTTTTTAAGGCTTTGATATAACGATGAGCTTTTTTAAGGCTCTAATAGTAATAAGTTGCGGTTTCAAATATCATACATACAATTTATAATAAAACAAATTAACTTTTTTCACATTCACAAATCACATGTACAGTTCCAGTATTTTCACAAACTCATTCAATCGTACTGGTGGCATAAACCGACACACAACCTCTCGGTTTAACCCTTTTTACGTATATAGCTCGGTATATAACCGACACCTATTTTTTCACATTTTTCACACAGTAAAATGGAACTCCGGTTCCCATAGTTCATATAAGTATTAAAACAGATTCACATATTCCATTTCATATCATATATCACACTCATTTGATCAAAAATTTGCTATATAATATATAACTCGATAAATATCATTTAAATGGAAAATAAAGGGTTCTAGCATCTCCTACGTTAAGATTAATGTAAATAAAGAAGTTTTTGAACAATTTGGAGATCAAACGTCAAAACCCTCATTTTTACCAAAATCGTAAAATCGTACAACCAACATTTCTACCCAATGAAACTTCGCAAATAAGCAGTCATATCATACATATAAACATAAGCTAACTTTTTAGCAATTTAGTTTTCTAAAAAAATACTGATCTAAACAAATCCCCTTACCTAAATCCCGAATTTCAAAACACGAACGGATCAATCCAAAACAACGACTCGGGATCCCTGAAACCTAAAAACTGAAGAACAATACTTTACTATAATCTTGACTACTATATAACTACTGAATCAGAAACGGAATCAGATCCTTACCTCGATTTTAGGGAAAAACCAAAAAATCCTCAGATCGAAAATCTGATCCGCTATAATTGTAGAGATTCTCCTCCTAATCCATGCAGAAACCTTCGATTGTAGAAATAGAGAGAGAGAGAGAGAGAGAGAGAGAGAGAGAGAGAGAGAGAGAGAGAGAGAACTCACTGATTCTAGAGAGAGATAACTTTTGGGTTTTCTTCACCCTTAAGCAACCAAAAATGATATTTATGAGTCTTTGACCAAATCAAATTCGTCGATGAAGCAGCGTCTTCTTCGACGAACCAGCCATTTAGTTTGTGGACGAAGCTATACCTTCGTCGACAAACAATATTTTCCTTGGTTCACTCGGTATTTCTTTGTCGACGACGCTCTGAATTTCGGCGATGAAGAACTGAAGGGACTTCGTCTACGAATATACTGACTTCGTCGACTAACCCTACTGAAATTCCCTTTTTACCTTTTTCTTATTTATTTTCCTTATTTACGGGTTCGGGTCTCTACACAATCTATATAAACCTTTGATAACTTTAGAAAGTTGACTACTATTTGTAAACAAACTATTTCTCCCCATGGCACCTTCTTGAGCTAATGCATCTGCCATTTTATTTCCTTCTCTATAGAAATGATTTATAGAAAAATCTACTCACTCCAATACACCAATAAGCTACTCCCAAAAATTCCACAAATACCATACAGAGCATTTACTGGATCTTATCCAATTTACTACAATATTCAAATCACATTCAATGTCAATACTGGTATGGTCCAATTGTTTGCAAAACTTTATTCCTTCCATCACTACTCTCAATTCATCTTCATTATTAGAACAAGAACCAAAATATTTTAAAAAACGAAAAATAAAAGAATCTATACAGTCTCTAAGGATGCCACCACCACCCGCCGGCTCTGGGTTCCCCAAGCTGCTTTCATCCAAATTTGGTTTCAACCTCCCTTACCTCGGTTTTAGCCATCTCACAACTTGCATAGCTTTATTCTTTTTATTCACAATTTGCACCTCCAAATTCTGCAAGATCCGAACATTAGCATCATTCAAATGAGTCATAACTATCATGTTCTCACTTAAAACCCCTCACCCAATTCTTAATTGCAAGCTCTTCTTGATTGAACACACACAAACACACACACACATAAATGTTCATTTGTAGAAGTAGTCTATTGGCTTGGCCTAGCTTGGATCCCACCAGCACGCATCATGGGTATTTGCATGACCCAGTAGCTGCACTAGCACAACTTGTGAAACGACCTGCTAATAAAATAAATTATTTTTCCCTAATTTTAGATCCAAACATTAACCTAAACAGAGGAAATGCAATCATATAAAATAAATCCACACATAATACAATACCAAAGTGTCAAATTAATCCACAATATACAATCATCACTATTATCTCGAAACTACCCTTACTGATACCAAAGGTTTACAAAAACATGCCACCCAAAAATACTCACTTTCAAAAAGGGCAGTACAATAGCCCCTCTACGTGTGAGCCTACTCCACTCACCTAATTGGTTCACCTGAAAAATAATTCAACACTGGGATGAGCCAACGCTCAGTAAAACGAAACATGCTATTACTAGTGTGTGGCTACTGAGTTATATCTCTATATTAATAATCTGATTTAGAAATAATTTCATGGATAACTGAAATTGTAAATACTAGTATAAATAACATATATTAAAACTGTATAAATTTACTTTTCATAATACTACTACTATTTCTAGAAATCTACTTATACTTATAATATCTGAGAAACTTTCCCTAGATGGCTGTATGTCAAGATTTAACCCCTCATGACAGGGTTGTGAGGCTCGAAGGCAAGACCTATCCTGGCTAGCCTACCAGGGTAAGTCAACAGAACTTCGACAGTCTAATTGACCCCTTCAATCCATATATGATGGAGAGCCTATCCCGACGTGGGCACGATCGATCTCATACCACTTACTATCTGAGTAAAGTGGTTGCACTCTAAACTGAATATCTATAGCTACGGTATCGTGCTCTGCTGTCTGATCCATCAGGGTCTGATACTATATAGGTAACTGATATCTGCAATATACTGTTTTTATTGTGGTTTCTAAAATAACCATAACCACATAGAATTTATTTAAAATTATGAATAAACTGACTAAAAATTTGATTTTTGTATAACTGAACTGCTGTCTGAATATCTATATATCGAGGCGTTATGGTACTGAAAAACATGTTATTCTGAAATTACTGAAAATGCATATTTCTGAGTATACTGTACACTGAAAATTTCGTTATTCTATAAACATGCAAATATCATGGTATTTCTATTAATAACTATAAATATGGTATTCATAAGTTCTATAAATATAGTACTGCTCTGTTATCAACTCAAGCCACACAAATAAATATTAATATTATCAGGTTCTGGAAATTGTAAATATATATATTGTAATGACCTATTTAATTAACTGATTTTTTTTTTACACTGTAACAATTAATATACTCTGATACCACAATATTAACCTAAGCAGCGAGAAGCAGAATCATATAAACATAACCATAACTATTATATACAATATAGAACCAATATCACTCAATACCAGAGTACTACATGTTTTCCCCATATACACATATATCTGAACTTCCCAAAATACCCTCAACTAGTTAGGGTAATACAAAAATGCTCCCAAAATGATACTCACTCTCTGACAGGGCATTACTGACGCCCCTCTATTTGCGAGCCTGGTCTGCTCGCCTACCTGGATCACCTAAAAAATATATCAATTCTAGGATGAGCCAATGCTCAATAAGAAGAAATATACCATTACTAATGTGTGGCAAATGAGCTAACAATATTATGCAAAATCTGATTTTATATAAACATGTATAACTGGATATGTTAAGTACAGTATAAGTAAGAAAATGCATCCCCTTTCCATGTTTCTTAACATAACAGTATTGTAAGTTATAACTCAAAATACTTCTAGTGTACATAAGCAGGGTCCCCGAACCCGTAAATTCATACGTATGTAATGATAACTGAAACTGTTCCATGTGGCTATCTGTGTCATGACATGCCCCCTTATGACAAGGTTGTGCGGCCCGTAGGCTGGATTTACCCTGGCTGGCCAACTAGGAATAGGTGGTTGCACTCGTAAAGTAACATAGTATCTGTAGCAACGGTACCGTGCTCTGTAGCTGCAAGTCCAACTGGGTCTGATATCATATAATATATTTCTATACATAACTAACTGATTTACCATGATTCTAAAGTAATGAAATAACCATGATGCTGTATAACGTACTGAAATCTGAATAATCATAACATGAAACTGCATATTCGTAATACTGGAATTCGTATAATCATGGTACTGAGATTCATAAAATTATGGTACTGAAATATCGTAATATCATGGTACTGAAATCCATAAAATCATGGTATTGAAGTTCGTATAACCATAATACTGGAATTCATAAAATCAGGAAACTAAGTTCGTAAAACATATCCCTGTACTATATACATATTCACAAGCCACACCATACTAAATACATAATTTTCATAATTAAATAAACTGTATCATATTTTATGAAATGCCTAACATAGCATATTTTCCTTACCTGACTACTGAAAAGCCCTTAGGGAATACAAGCCTAACACCCGCAAGACCTTCTACAAAACACCCTGAAACCAACATACGCTAGAACATAATATCAGTATTTTCCTGCCTACATCATTTTCTATAACTGCCAGGAAGTCAAAAACTGAATAAAAGTCCTTACCCTGAATTTGGGATGAAATCCAACTTCGTTTTCCTGACGATCTGCTCTGGTAGTCTTGCAGAGAACTCCGCCAGGAGCGTCGTGGTAGCTTCGGATCGTCGATCCGACAACTGGTGGGGCCAAAAACGAAGAGAGAAGGGAGAGAGTCGTAGAAGAGAGAGAGGAGAGAGAGAGCGGCGAGACAAATGAGAAATATCCCGATTTTCCTTTTTAAATACTGCCAGATTCATCTACGAGACACGTCACTTCATCGACGATTCCTTCAGTAAATTCATTAACGAAATCCTTAAGGCCTTTGTCGACGAAACCCTGTGTTCGTTGACGAAGCTTGGCAAATTCTCTGAAATTATGATTATTTACTATTATCTCCAAAATGCAATGTCATCGACGAACGCTCCGCGTTCATCGACGAAGTCTACGGCCTCCTTCTGTTTCTATTTCTATTTTCTCTCCCTCTTTAATATTTAAAATGCTATTATTCCTCGAATCACTACATTCTCCCTTCCTTATAAAATTTCGTCCTCGAAATTTACTATCTGAATCTCTATCTATATTTCCATCATTCCATAAAGAAAAGGGTCTACTTATTTTATTACCTGCCCTCACTTATGGCGTAGGAATATCGTGGTTACATGGGTGGTTCTGGGAGATTACATACACCAAAAGAAAATTTCTACTAGAACAAAATATTATCTACTAACCATAATCAATACATGTACCTGCAAAAGAAAACTTATCTAACCATTATACTTTACCTGAGTATCTCTATACCTTCGGGAACAACTGTGGGTATCTCTGTCTAATCTGCTCCTCAAGCTCCCAAGAAGCTTCCTCTATGCCGTGATTCCTCCACAAAACTTTAACTAACTGTATCTCTTTAGTGTGTAAAGTCTGAACCTTTCTGTCCAAAATCTGTACTGGTATTTCTTCATATGCTAAAGAATCCTTAAGCTCTATCTCTGCATAGCTAATGATGTGGGATAGGTCTGGGACGTATTTCCATAACATGGCAACATGAAACACGTCATGAATACGAGCCAAAGCTGGCGACAAAGCTAGCTTGTAGGCAACTGACCCTATTATCTCAAGTATTTCAAAAGGGCCAATATACCTAGGGCTCAACTTGCCCTTCTTTCCAAACCTCATAACTCCTTTCAGAGGAGCTATCTTCAATAATACTTATCTCTGACATCAAATTCCAACTCTCGGGGGCGAGTATCTGCATAACTTTTCTGCCAATTCTGTGCTGCACTGATCCTATCTCGAATAAGTCGGACTTTATCACACATCTGCTAAATTATCTCGGGACCTTGAACTCGCCTTTCGCCAACTTCATCCCAGAAAAGAGGAGATCTACATCTCCTACCATATAATGCTTCATAGGGTGCCATGCCGATGCTAGCCTGATGACTGTTATTATAAGCAAATTCAACTAGCAGCAAAAACTGAATCTAGTTACCTCCAAAGTCTAGCACATAAGCACGAAGCATATCTTCCAATACCTGGATGGTTCTCTCAGTCAGACCATCGGTCTGAGGGTGGAAAGCTGTGCTAAATGCTAGCTGAGTCCCTAGTGCCTCTTGCAAACTCCTCCAAAACCGTGACGTAAAATGTGGATCACAGTCCAAGACTATGAATACCGGCACTCCATGGGATCGAACAATTTCCTGTATGTAAATCTCTGCTAACCAGTTCATAGGGTAGCTGACTTTAATAGGTAGAAAGTGCGCTGTCTTCGTCAATCTATCAACTATCACCCATATGGCATTCTGACCATGCAACGCCGGCGGCAGCCCAGTAACAAAATCCATGGATACATGGTCCCACTTCCACTCGGGAATGAAAAGTGGCTGAAATTTACCAGCTGGCCTCTGGTGCTCAGCCTTAACCTACTGGCATGTCAAACACTGCCGCACAAACTCTGCTATTTCCCTCTTCATGCCACTCCACCAAAAAGAATCTGACAAATCCCTATACAATTTCGTACTGCCAGGATGAACAGTGTATAGGGACCTGTGTGCCTTCTCTAAAATCATCCTCCTGAAGCTATCATCTACAGGCGCACACAATCTGGTGCAAAATCTCAGAGCCCCATCGTCAGAAATACTAAACTCCTCCCCTTGACCGTCCTGAACTCTGGCTATCACCTCCACCAACTCTGGATCAACTCTCTGAGCAGCTTTAATCTTCTCATTCAACATGGGTTGTACAACCAAACTGGCCATAAATGCCTGAGGATCATCCTCCACTAACTCTACACCAAGTCTCTCTAAGTCCATCTGAATTGGATGCTGAACTATCGTTGCTAATTGTGCTGTGTCTCCTGATTTATAGCTCAGAGCATTACCCACTACATTTGCTTTAATTGGGTGGTAATTGATGGTACAGTCGTAATCCTTGATAAGTTCCAACCACCTCCTCTGCCGTATATTCAACTCTTTATGTGTAAAAATGTATTTCAAGCTTTTATGATCAGAGAATATCTCACTCCTCTCACCATAAAGGTAATGCCTCCAGATTTTCAGTGCATGTACCAATACAGCTAACTCCAGATCGTGAGTAGGGTAGTTCTTCTCATATTCTTTCAACTGCCTGGATGCATATGCCACCACCCTACCATGCTGCATCAGCACACAACCAAGCCCTTTCAGGGACGTGTCACTGTAAATAACATAACCATCGCCTCCCGATGGAATGGTAAGAACTGGTGCAGTGATGAGTCGCTACTTTAATTCTTGGAAGCTCTGTTCACACTCTTCATCCACAAATCTGGCATTTTTCCTAGTCAACCGTGTGAGAGGACCTGACAAGGCTGAAAACCCCTCAATAAAACGACGGTAATAACCTGCCAGTCCTAAGAAACTCCTGACTTCCTGCACATTTCTCGGCCTAGCCCAATCTACTACTGCGTCAATCTTGCGGGGATCCACTGAAATACCATCTCCTAAGATCACATGGCCTAAAAATGCCCCCCTCTCTAGCCAGAACTCACACTTGCCAAACTTAGCATAAAACTTCTCCTTCCTAAGAGTCTGCAACACCTGCCTCAAATGCACCTCATGATCCTCAAAACTCTTCGAATACACCAGTATATCATCAATGAAAACTACCACAAACTGATCTAGATACTGGTGGAAAACTCTGTTCATCAAATCCATAAACACGGTCGGGGCATTCGTCAAACCAAACGGCATAACGAGAAATTCATAGTGCCCGTACCTGGTCTTGAAGGCTGTTTTCGCGACGTCTTTCGTTTTCACTCTTACTTGATGATACCCAGATCTGGGGTCGATCTTGGAATATACCCATATACCTTAGAGCTGATCAAACAAATCGTCTATACGGGGTAGAAGATATTTATTCTTGATAGTAATTTTGTTGATTTCTCTGTAATCGATACATATCCTCATGGACTTGTCATTCTTCTTTACAAGCAGAACTGGAGCTCCCCACGTTGATACACTAGGTCATATAAACCCCTTGTTCAACAAATCCTGCAACTGTTCCTTTAATTCTCCCAATTTAGTTAGGGCCATACGGTACGAGACCTTAGAGATCGGCGCAGTCCCTGGAGGTAAATCTATAAGAAAATCTACCTCGCGCACAGGAGGCATGTAAAAACCCCAAAAAGAGATATAAAAGATTAATAGAATGATTCCAAAAAAATAAAAAATAAAAATAAAAATTTTAAATAATTTAAATTAAAAAAATATTAATTAATTAATTAATTAATTAAATGAATTTAAAAAAAAAGAAAAAAATTAATTAATTAATTATTATTATTATTATTATTATTATTATTATTATTATTATTATCCTCCTGAAGCTTGTTGAAGCTTCAGGAGATTCAAACTTATATATATATATATATTGTTATTATTATTATTATTATTATTATTCTTCTTCTTCTTTTCTTCTCTGCAACTCTCTGAACTCTCTTTCTCTCCTCACGTTGTCTCTCCTCGATTTCATGACGGATTTTTGCCCGATCGAAAATTCGAAGATACCACTGAACTCCATTCACCGCTGCCGTCATTTTACCGGAGCGGATTGGTGGTAGGAGCGGCGAAAGCATATTCCCTAGGGTAAGCCATTTTCCCATTTTTCTTTAATTTCTTACAAAATATAAGCCCAATTGATGAACGGACACCACCACGAGAATCTAGGGATATCTACAAGTCTAGTGGGACGAAATTCTCGTGGGGGTGTCGGGCCAAAACCCCAAATTTGGGGTGTGGGGATTATTAAGGGGCTTATTTTTAATTAATTAGCATTAATTTAGAAATGTTAAAATATTGAGCATTTTGGGCTGAAGTAAGATTTCTGGAATTTAGGGTCCGGGTGAGCACCGCGGGTGTACTTTTGGGACCCGCACGAAAAATTTAGAAAATTAAGTGGGTGTTTTAAATAATAGTTTAAATATTAATTTGAGGTATATGAGGCCCTAAGGAAGGCTAGATGGGTATTATTTTGGAGAAATAGATTAATTAATTTAGAAAAAATGTAAATTGCAAGAATTAAATTTTGGACGCCAAGGGCATGAAATTTTGGATTCTAGCGAGACTCTCAATAAGCCACGTAAGGGGAATAAATTATAGCAGTGTTTTTAGAATTATTATTTGAATTAATATATGAAAATCAGCATATGATATTTTATTTGAAAATTATTATGATATAAATATCAGATAAATTGTGTGGCATTTGAGTGGTGTTAAATTGTGGCATTTTGGAGTGTAAAATATAACGATAAGTAAATTCTAAGAAAATATTGAAATGAGAATTACTTATGTGATTAGTGAAAAATAATGTAATATGGTATTATTATATGAGTAGAAATGTTTTGCCTGGAAAATGGGATTTTGTGAATTATTGATATTGGAAAATAATGAAATGTGGTATTTATTTGTGAGTGGAAATTATTTACATGAGAAATGAGTATTTTGGGAAAATGTGAAAAATACATAAAATATGATATATGATATTATGAGATGATGAAATGTGCACAGAAAATGATGAGAATATTTATATTGAACTGAATTGTGATATACTGGAATATAATTAATGAAATGCTAATACCGCATAATGATTGCAGGTATGTGGTGGTAAATCCTATTGGATGGTTATGATATTTAGCACGATACAGTTGTGAGTGGTGTTAGTGCAACGACACAGACTCTTGGAGTGTGGCGTGACAGTCGACTGTGCCATTGTGTAGGGTTGTTGGGCCCCCTGAGTCCGAATCAGAGTATTAGGCTGGCCAGTCGTACTACAGACGCTATATGTGATATGATATTTGATCTAACCGGGTCAGCCAACCGCGGTTAGATCCAGCCTTCGGGCCGCACAACCTTGACCATGAGGGGAAGCATGGCGTGTATAGAAAGATCCTCAGGGTGGCCATGAGTTATAGACGCGATGTTGGTATTTGATACCGAGAATACTCATGAGCCTAAAGTAAAGTGGAAATGAAAAGTGAAAGAATGATTAAATTGGCTAAAATGAGAAATGAAAGAAAGAATAGAAATTGAGAAATAAAGAATGATAAAATTGAGAAATGGAACAGTGTGAGTTAATAATATAAATAATTAAGGCGAAATGAAACTCTCCGCCTGAGGGCTTACTGAGTAAGGTGAGTGCCCTGATGGGTATCAGATGTGGCCATACCCGGCTGCATAATGTGTTAGGGCAGAGGGAAGCTACCTATATGGGCGGGTAATCTTCCTGATTCTCAGGAACTTCGTGTGTAAATATGTATTGGAAATCATTGAATTTGATAAATGATTTTAAAGCCTATAAAAGCTTGTCTTGTATATCTATATGATTATGTGTATGTGAATATCAGTGTATTTTCTCAGATGAAATGGTGATTTGAAAAGTAAAGTGTATTATAATTGTACTCATTTGGCCACACACTATAAATAATCTATTCCTTCTTACTAAAATGTGTCTCACCCAAATTATCTAAATTTTTCAAGGGACATAGGCCAGGTGGTAGAGCTTTGTGATCATAGGGAGCTGGGACCCTGAGATACAGGGTGAGTTTTGACTAGGGAGGTGTGGTTCCCTAGGGTTGTATTATTTTTGGGTATGAGATAGTGTTGTGTATTTATATATGATGATACTCTGGGTACTGTATTTTGACTGATGTGTATATACTGTCTTCCGTTGTTAGGTTGTTTAATAAAATATTTTTTTCCAGTACTCAATGCGGGTTAGGTCGCATGAATGATAATAGGATTGTTGACGTGGCCGATTAATGGATTTATGATATGATTATTTATTTATTATTTAAAAAAAATTGTATGAAAATCGGGGCGTCACAAGGCAACCTTGGTAGCTCCTCTGGAAAAACATCTAGAAATTCTCGTACCACTAGGGTGCTGTCAATCTTCAAATCATTTTTAGATGCTTCTTTAACAAATGATATAAACCCTTGACCTCCATCCAAGAGTAATCTGCCCACCTGCACGGCGGACGCCAGCTGTGTTGGAGCACGTACCCGTGAACCAACGAAACTGAATTCCTGCTCTCCAGGAGGTCTAAAAATTACTTCTTTCTAAAAGCAATCAATGCTAGCATGATTAACAGCCAACCAGTTCATACCCAGTATTATATCGAACCCACATATATCAAACACAATAAAATCTGCTGGTAATACTTTTCCATGAATCTCTATCTGATAGCCTCTAAGTACCCTCTAACATCTGATCACTGACCCTGATGGTGTAGCTACCGACAGTGCTATATCTAATGACTGGATCTCATTCTCAGATGATTTAACATAAGATATGGAAATAAAAGAATGAGTAGCACCCGAGTCAAAGAGAACAATAACTGGATATGATGAAACAGTAAATGTACCCGTCACCACATCCGTAGCAGTCTTTGCATCTCCTGGCGTCAGAGCGTATACTCATGCTGAGGTCATATTCCTCTGCTGACCACCGCGAGGTGCCTGACACCTCCCCGAGCTGCCTGATGTCCTCCCTGATAGGGCCTGGGTGTTGGGACCTGATCCTGCTGACCTGGGCAATCACGCATCACGTGACCGGGTCTCCCACAATGATAACATACGCCTCTACTTGCCTAGCACTCTCCCAAATGATGTCTCCTACATGTCTGACACATCAGGTAAGTTTGTGCACCCTAGTTCCCACGAGGTCCTGCCATCTGTCTCTGGTTACCCCTATCGCGACCACCTCTCCATAGACCCCTATTGGAGCCAGTATGAAAACCCTGAGGCATAGGCCTCTTCCTCTGACTTTGAGCTGCTACACCCCTCTGAATGCCACTCTCAATAATCGAAGCTCTGCCTACAACCTCTTTGAATGTCTGAGCCCTGAAACCAATCACCTGCTCAAACAAGTTCTGCCTCAATCTCTCTTCAAACTTCTTCGCCTTATTCTCTTCATCGGGTGCTAGATGTGGAGCAAAACGCGACAACTCGACAAACCGAGCAGCATACTGAGATATAGTCATTTGCCCCTGTACCAAATGCAGGAACTCTGCTGCCTTCGCACTTCGAACATTAGCATGGAAATACCGCTCGAAGAACATGTCCTTGAATCTGTCCCACGTTATTGGAACTAGAATCAGACTCTGCTCCTCTATAAGAAGTGCTGCTCTCCACCAACGCTTCGCCTCCCCTGTCAGTTTAAAGTGGCAAATGCTACCTTCTGCTCATCTGTACATGGAAGCACTGCCAACATCTCCTCGATATCCTGGACCCAATTCTCAGCTACAGTCAAGTCATCTCCTCCAACAAAGGATGGGGGCTTCATACGCGTAAACTGCTCAATCAAACAGCCACGCTTCCCGGAACTCCTGGCCATCTCAGCCATCAATTTTTGAAGGTCCTGGCCTATCCTCCCCAGCATTCGTGCCACTGCTTCCTGGATCCATCCTGAAAACAAGAAACACACTTAAACACTTTATTTCCTATACAAACCTATCTTATACTAGCTCACAATTAATTACCTTCCCTGACTTCAACCCAATATCTAGTTCTGTCACCTAGACACATGACCCGACAATAGTTTACTATGATTTTCCTAAAATTGTCACCCCAGGAAAAGCACAAAAACCACTACGAAAATCCTGTACCCAGACACAAAACAAACCTTAAATCCTTTTTCCTATACTCTGGTATTGCTTCTGCTGCACTCTAAAGTCTACAAAACCTAGTAAACCTAGGCTCTGATACCAAACTGTAATGACCTGATTAATTAATAGATTTATTTTTTTTTACACTATAACAGTTAATATACTCTGATACCACAATATTAACCTAAGCAGCGAGAAGCAGAATCATATAAACATAACAATAACTATTATATACAATATAGAACCAATATCACTCAATACCAGAGTACTACATGTTTTCCCCATATACACATATATCTGAATTTCCCAAAATACCTTCAACAAGCTAGGGTAATACAAAAATGCTCCCAAAATGATATTCACTCTCTAACAGGGCACTATTGACGCCCCTCTATTTGTGAGCCTGGTCTGCTCGCCTACCTGGATCACCTGAAAAATATATCAACTCTGGGATGAGCCAACGCTTAGTAAGAAGAAATATGCTATTACTAGTGTGTGGCAAATGAGCTAACAATATTATACTAAATCTGATTTCATATAAACATGTATAACTGGATATGTTAAGTGCAGTATAAGTAAGAAAATGCATCCGCTTTCCATGTTGCTTAACATAACAGTATTGTAAGTTATAACTTAAAATACTTCTAGTGTACATAAGTAGGGTCCCCGAACCCTTAAATTCATACGTATGTAATAATAACTGAAACTGTTCCCTGTGGCTATCTGTGTCATGACATGCTCCCTCATGACAAGGTTGTGCGGCCCGTAGGCTGGATTTACCCTGGCTGACCAACTAGGAATAAATCGCTGAACTCCGTCAGTTGACCTGCCCACCTCATCCCATATCTAAATGGGGAGCCTAACCTTTTCAAGGGCCTAGGTGGTCGACTTTACCACGTATATCTGAATAGGTGGTTACACTCATAAAGTAACATAGTATCTGTAGCAACGGTACCGTGCTCTGTAGCTGCAAGTCCAACAGGGTCTGATATCATATAATATATTTCTATACATAACTAACTGATTTACCATGATTCTGAAGTACTGAAATAACTATGATGCTGCATAACGTACTGAAATCTGAATAATCATAACATGGAACTGCATATTCGTAATACTGGAATTCGTATAATCATGGTACTGAGATTCATAAAATCATGGTATTGAAATATCGTAAAATTATGGTTCTGAAATCCATAAAATCACGGTACTGACGTTCATATAACCATAATACTGGAATTCATAAAATCAGGAAACTAAGTTCGTAAAACATATCCCTATACCATATACATATTCACAAGCCACACCATACTAAATACATAATTTTTGTAATTAAACAAACTGTATCATATTTTATGAAATGTCTAGCATAACATATTTCCCTTACCTGACTACTGGAAAGCCCCTAGGGAATACAAGCCTAACACCAGCAGGGCCTTTTACAAAACACCTTAAAACCAACATACGCCAAAACATAATATCAGTATTTTCCTGCCTACATCATTTCCTATAACTTTCAGGAAGTCAAAAACTGGATAAAAGTCCTTACCCTGAATTTAGGATGAAATCTAACTTTATTTTCCTGACGATCTGCTCCGGCAGTCTTGCAGAAAACTCCGCCAGGAGTGTCGTGGTAGCTTCAGATCATCGATTCGGTGACTGGTGGGGCTGGAAATGAAGAGAGAAGGGAGAGAGAGTCGTAGGAGAGAGAGAGAGGAGAGAGAAAGCGGCGAAACAAATGAGAAATATCCTGATTTTCCTCTTTAAATACTGCCAGATTTGTCGACGAGACACGTCACTTCGTCAACGAATCCTTCAGTAAATTCGTCGACGAAATTTAGACCACCCCGGACCCTCTCTTGGTATTTTCTCGTCGACGAAGCCCTGTATTCATTGACGAAATCCTTAAGGCCTTCGTCGACGAAACCCTGTGTTCATCGATGAAGCTTGGCAAATTCTCTGAAATTATGATTATTTAATATTATCTCCAAAATGCAATGTCGTCGACGAACGTTCCGCGTTCATCGATGAAGTCTACGACCTCCTTCTATTTCTATTTCTATTTTCTCTCCCTCTTTAATATTTAAAATGCTATTATTCTTCAGATCACTACATATATAATTTGAATAATAATTTGATAAAAACATATAGTTCGTATTGAAATTGTAAAAGAGTTTCTTAACATAGCATATTTCCCTTACCTGACTACTGGAAAGCCCCTATGGTATACTGATCCAACACCCACAGGGCTTCCTACTCAACACCCTGAAAACAACATTCGCCAGAACAAAATATCATTATTTCTTTCTCTCCATCGTTTCCTACAACTACTCGAAGGCCAAAAACTGAATAAAATGCCTCACCTTGATTTTGGGAAGAAATTCAACTCGATCCCACCGACAATCCGCCCCGGTAAACTTGGAGAGAACTTCACCAAGAGCGTCGTGGTGGCCTCAGATCGTCGATATGGTGACTAACGGGGCCGAAATCCAAGAGAGAAGAGGGAAGGACCGTTGGAGAGAGAGGAGGGGGAGTTTGCGTTGATTTTTCTATGATTAAACTAAGTTTAGGACTATTTATACTGCGACCTTTGTCGACGAGTCACGTCATCTCGTTGATGAGTCTAACAGGAAATTTGTCGACAAACTCTCCCCTTCGTCGACGAAATTCAGAATCACCCAAAACATTCTCTCAGTTTCTTCTCGTCAATGAAACATGCCCTGGTCAACGAGACCCTTTTGTACCCTCGTCGACGAATCCCCTGTTGATGAGGCCATAAGAAAATTCCTTGGGTTATTATATCCAAAATGCAACGTAGTCTGCTGCCTCATTCTATTTCTGTTCCCATTTTTCTCCCTCTTTATTATTTAAATAACATTATTTTTTAGGTTGTTACAACTTGGATCCCATCAACACTCATCATGGGTATTTGCATGACCTAGTAGCTGCACCAGCACAAAGAATTAAACAAAGGCACACACAGGCCATGAACTCCATTTGGACCTTCACCACCTCCCAGGTGAAGTCAAAACGGAGAAGAAGTTGTAATTGTAAAGTTGTTAGATTTCTTTTTGTTCCGCAACTCTAATGCATTTACACATACATCTCATGTTTTTTTCCATCTTTTTCCACATTTGCGGTCGTAGGTTGCTATTGCTGCGGCTGTCACTGCAATGACACAAATTTCCTTCACACTTTTTTTTTTTCCACTTCAATCTTCATTTCTCCATTAGTCAAGTGTATATACATTGGCGGTTCATTTTGATACAAATTCTGGGCCACACTGCAATTTATAAATCCAAACCATCTTCTCCCCGGAGAAGGTGACCTTGGGACCACCGGCAGGGAATCTGAGAATTGAACCTTTGGTGAGTCGAACATCATATCGCATCGAAAATCCGGCGAATTCAGGATCTTAACTCTTCTAGTGATGGCAGCGAAAGTATTGAAGAAGTGCCAGAAGGATGTCCTGTCAACTACGGAGTGGTTAATGGTGCAGCCGACGAAGAGCCCATCGATGAGCTTCGTAACTTGAACGCAGGCAAGTGGCTTGAGAGTCTTAATTTTGGAATTGTGGTCTGGGGGAGACGGTGAGTTTGGAGACGATGACGAGGGAGGAAGAAGTAGAAGATATTTTTTTTTTCTTCCTAAGAATTAAGTTGGGGGTTGCTCTGTTTTCGTGCGGAGTGAACTGAGAAAGAATAGAGAGATGGATATGCAAAGTGGCGACGAGGATTCGACGAGGACGGTGGAAGAAGGCTCGCGGTGGCTAAGACTCACGGCAGCGGTGACACCCTACTATAGAAACGGGCAGTGGCTAAGGGGAGAGGATAAAACTCGTCATCGAGAGAGAGGAAAAACACGTTCATGCAAATATCGTTGGATGGTCCAACGAGATTTGCTTAAATCTCGCTATACCATCCAATGAGATTTAGGTGCCCTGTGTTAGTGAGGGAACCCTCTCGTCGTTTAAAACTCATTGGATGGTTCATTAAGATTTGTTTAAATCTCATTGGACCAAGAAACGAGATTAGGTAAGAGTCAAATTGAGAAAAAAATTTTAAAAAAAATATTATTTAATATATTATTATAAAATAATAATAAAATGGAAAAAAAACTCCATAAGAGACAACATTTATTAACGCTTCCCATTCAGCTAGTCCCATATACCATGCATCATTATTTGAAATGATAGGCGGTTTCTTATAATTTTCCCTTATATATTCATCATTTATTCATGATCTTCTCACAAGAGTATTTAACATCTCCAAATTATTCATTTAAACTTTTCTTTATTTAATTTTAGCAAAAAGATTTAATTTGTAGGAGTCTGATGTATATATAAATTTTTGGGTGTTGAATAAATTATAATAAATTTAACTTATTTTTGTAGATATGAGTTGTAAAGGATGGGGGGAGTAAATGTAATTAATTAAATAAGTTTGACTTTGATTTCCGCTTCTAACGCTACAAAATGGATTTGATGTTAATAAAATAAAATGGTCAAGAGATCGTCGGCAAATCATTCCAATCGGACGGTTGGTAGCCGTTGAGGTACAGACGGCTCAGATTTACCGCCAAAAATAAATAAAAATAGAAAATGCCTTTCTCTCCAATTTCAAATGTTCAGCGAGGCCGCTTGCACCCACCATCTCCGTCTCTCTGTCTGAGCTTCTCTGTTCGCCATTTCCTCATCATCGTCTTCTTCTTGTAAAAAGGTATGTTTGTCCATTCGTTTATTGATTTTCTCTCTCTCTCTCTATGCTTGGAACCTTGTAGAACACTGATTTGCTTCTGTCGATTCTTCTAGAGTTTCTGTCTTCTGATGTATTATGTCAATCCAATTTTTTCTCGTTACCCAGGTTCATAAGCTACGAAGCACTTTAGGGTTTGCGATGTTTAATTAATTTGTTGCTGTTGCTGACGTTGATGTGATGCGTGAAGAGAGCTAATGCATCATGCATGTCGCAGTATTTTAATCTGGGAAAAGCTTGAAATTGGGAGAGAATTAGTTGCTGAAATTAATATTTTCAAGACGTCGGTATCCATATTGTTTCAAGCAGTTTGAACTTTAGATGAAATTATAAAACAAATGGTTATGGATCCTTTGAGTGGAAGTAAACATAATGATGATACCATTTCGATTCTCTCGGATGTGAATCTTGTTGACGAGTTCAAACTTGAAAATCCGTTAATAGATACAGACTCTTTGGATCCTCCTCTCTTTCCCACTGATCCAAATCTAAGTAATTTGGTCACAAGTGCGATAGCCATCAGCGAGAATTGTGTGAGGACGTTGATTTTAGTGATGCAGTACTCAAGTACATAAGCCAGATGCTTATGGAGGAAGATACGGAAGAGAAAATTTGCATGTTTCAGGAGTCTGCACTTCAATCTGCGGAGAAATCATTCTATGAGGTTCTTGGGGAGAAGTACCCTCCTTCACCCAAGCACCATCGCCCACCTTTTTTGGATCAAAATATTGAGAGCCAAGACGAAATCCAGACTGGGAATTATAGCGAATGCAATGATTGTGGCTGGAATGTTATTAACAACTTGGAAGATCCTTGGTGGGATTGCAAATCTAATGGATACGTGCCCTGCTATTCAGAGAGTACTCCCGTGGACTGGACATCACAATCATCATTCAGCATGACAAACAGCGGGGCTAAAATATTAGATGGTTTTTTTGATTGTCCAGGAAGTAGACATGGGCTTCTTGATTGTGAGAGCAAATCTATTATGCAATTCAGGAGAGAGATTGATGAAGCAAGCAAGTTTCTCCCGAAAGACAATAATTTGTGTGCTAATTTCAGTAGTAGTCAGTTCACGTTGCCCAATGAGCCAGAGGAAGAAGCTAACGCTGTGGTAGTGGAGGTTGAGAAGCATGGGGATCAGTACTCCTTTGATGGGTCACGGGGAAGGAAGCATCCTCTTCGTGAGGACGGGGATTTGGAGATGGAGGGGAGCACCAAGCTGTCAGCTGTTTGTACTGAATCAACTGTGAGAACAGAAATGCTTGATATGATGTTATTGTCTATTAGAGAGAAAGGTATGGCTGCACTCCGTGTAGCCTTGCAGGATAGACTGTTGAAAAATATGCTTCCAAATGGCCGACTAAAGGGATCTAATGGTAGAAAGGGTCAGAAAATGAAACGAGGAGCAGAGACGGTGGATTTGAAAACTCTTCTAATCCTCTGTGCAGAAGCAGTCACAATTAATGATCGAAAGAGGGCAAATGAGCTACTGAAACATATCAGAGAACACTCTTCTGCTACTGGAGACGGGATGCAGAGACTCGCCACCTATTTTGCAAATGGCCTTGAAGCACGCTTAACTGGTTCCGGAAGTCAGATTTATGCTATATTTTTTGCCAGGAAACCAACAACTGCTGAGATCTTGAAAGCTTACTATCTGCTTTTAGCCGTGTGCCCATTTTGGAAGCTCAACAATTTCTTCTCAAGCAAGAACATTTTGCATGCAGCTGAGAAAGCAACAAGGCTCCACATTATTGATTTTGGAATTTCCTATGGTTTTCAGTGGCCTTCCTTCATAGAACAGCTCTCAGCTAGAGTGGGTGGGCCTCCAAAGTTACGGATTACCGGGATTGATCTTCCACCACCGGGTTTCAAAGCAGCAGAAATGATTGAGGAGACAGGGCGTCGCTTAGCAAATTATGCAGAGAGTTTTAATGTTCCGTTTGAGTTCAATGCTATCGCGAAAAAATTGGAAATGGTTCAAATGGATGATATCAAGATTGACAGGGATGAGGTGCTCGTGGTGAACTGGAAATTTCCATGTAAATGCCTACTAGATGAGACTGTTATGTTTGAGAGCCCAAGGGATATGGTTCTTAACCTAATAAGGAAGATGAATCCAGATGTATTTATACATGCAGTTTTGAATGCTAACCATGGTGCTCCCTTCTTCCTCACGCGATTTCGAGAGGCTCTCTTCCACTATTCTGCTTTGTTTGATATGTGTGAAAGTACTATGCCCCGGGAGATTCCAGAGAGGATGCTGCTTGAAAGGGATCTATTTGGGCTAGAGGCAATGAATGTCATTGCGTGTGAGGGCTTTGAGAGGATAGCAAGGCCAGAAACATATAAACAGTGGCAAATCCGAAATATTAGAGCTGGGTTTAGGCAGCTCCCTTTGAACGAGGAGAGCATTAGGGTAGCAAAGGACTTTGTGACTTCAGGTTACCACAAGGATTTTGTATTTGACGTAGATGCCCAGTGGTTGCTGCAAGGATGGAAGGGTCGAATTCTAAGTGCTTTGTCTGCTTGGAAGCCTCTTCAATAATCTAGCACATGTTCATTGCTACTTGTGGTAGGGTAAGATCATGGTTTCCTCATGGCCGATTTCCTCCTATTTTTTGCTATGTGAGTTAATCATAGACTTGCTTTCTACTGCAATTATGGTTCTGCGCTCTCGAGCGAGCGAACATGCACACATACATACACACAGACACCCTTAAAATATTTAAGGAGCTTGTTATATGAGTAAACCTAACATACATGCTAATGATATTTTCATCCAGGTTCATCCTAAATGCTTCATATTCGCTTGTGAGCATGTCGATTCTACTATCTCTAACATCATCAGTTCTTTCATAAGTTACCTCTAGTTTGTCCCATATTTCTTTGATTGATTTACATGTCATGACCCTATTGAATTCATTTACATCAAGAGCACAATATAAAACATTCATAACACTTGAATTTACTAGTAACCTTTTAAGATCATTGTCGGTCATTTGTTTTTCTTCCTTAGGTATTTCTTTATCATCTATGGTTTTAGTGGAGATAAGGTCACCATGTGTGACAACCTTCCATGCTTTCCAATCTATAGTTTGTAAATAAATTCTCATTCGTTGTTTCCAAAAAGTATAGTTGACACTGCAAAAGAGGGGTGGTCTATACAAGGATTGACCCTCGGCAAAGGGAGATGCACCTAGGTGTGCCATTGAGATCTTTATGTAGTTTCTAGGTTAAGATTTACTACAACCCCGCTCTGATATCAATTGAAAAGTAAGGTGTACTCTTAAGAGGGGGGGGTGAATTGGGTTTTAAAATTTTCTTTGCAAACTCTAAGTTCCTTTAGTTAAGTATTAACCCCTTATTAAAATTAAGTTGATTTGTGATGCCCCAATTTTCATACCATTATATGTATAAAATCAATAGTACTCAAACATCGGCCACGTCAAAACTCTAATACCATTTATACATAACTCGACCCGAAGCAGGTACTGGATAATCGGTCAAACTTATATAAACAACCCTAACGGCGGAAGTCAATAATTACAAACCATCTAGAATACAAATACCCAGAGTACTATACATCCATATATATACACACACACACGTATCTAACACATTCCCAAAATCAACCAAAAACTCTAGGGAAAACATACATCCCTAACTCAAAAAACTCACTTTGTCTATCAGGGTACCAGCTCCCTTCTATCTCGGAGTTCTATCTCCTAGTCTATCACGGTTCCTTGAAATATTTAAATATTTGGGT
This sequence comes from Malania oleifera, assembly GCF_029873635.1. Taxonomy (NCBI): domain Eukaryota; kingdom Viridiplantae; phylum Streptophyta; class Magnoliopsida; order Santalales; family Ximeniaceae; genus Malania; species Malania oleifera. The sequence continues at coordinate 8,461,744 of NC_080426.1, read as the reverse complement.
GAGATACATCTCAGTAAGACGGAATAAATTATTTACAGTGTGTGGCAGTAAGAGTTTCGATATGTCATAGTATTCTTATTTCAATGATAATACCATCTAAGAAAAATATACTAATTATACTCATAATCATATAGATATAAAATACGAGCTTTTATAAGCTTTAATTCCATTTTTCAACTTATTCACATGCAACCCATATTTAACTGTGAAGATTCCCGAGGATAGGGGAGGTTACACACCCATACATGTAGCTCCCCTATGCTCTGATATCGTTTGTAACCCTGTTAGATTAACTTGGGTATAGCTACAACTGATACTTATCAAGGCACTCATCTTACTTAGTAAGCCCTCAGGTGGAAAGTTTTACTTTGCATTATTTATTTATGTTATAATTAAACTCACACTCTTTCTTTTCTCTGTCATTTCCATTTCATCATCTAGCACATGAGTGTCCTTGATAACCAATACATGCGCGTCTGTAACTCATGGCTGCGTCTGTAACTCCACGCTATACTTCCCCCCATGGTCAAGCTTGTGCGGCTCGAAGGCTGGATCTAAACCGCGGTTATCCGACCCGATTAGATCAAAATAAGAACTCTACCTATCCGTCTATAGTACAATTGGCCTGCCGCAGCCTGGTCCGGACCTAGGGGTAGTCAACATCTCTCTGAAGGCCCAATCGACTGTCACACCACACTCTCCACAAGATCGTGTGGTTGCACTAACACCTCACTAGCAGTGGTACCGTGCTCTTTATCAACAATCCATCCATTAGGGTTCTCATTTCCACATTTCATTATTCACATTGTAGTATTCTCATTGCAATATTCACATTTCTTGTATTCACATTTCACATTGAAGTATTCACATTGCAATATTCATATTTCAGTATTCACATTTTACATTGTAGTATTCACATTACAATATTCATATTTTCATATTCGTATTTTAATATTCACATTTCAACATTCTCATTGTAGTATTCACATTGCAATATTCACATTTTTAATCTCTTATTGGTATATATCACATTTTAATATTCGCATCATTTTCTGTTTCTTTCACATCTTTTCAATACCCATTCCATTCTCATAATAGTATATACATATAAATCTCATTTTGTGAATTTCCACATTTCTCAATAAAACATATCATATTCTCATATTTCCCCATTTATTATAGAAAACATTTCTATAATCATATTTCATATTACAAAAGTTCACAATTCAGTATTATGCATATGCCACAATTTTATTTGATATTCGTATTATAATAATTTCAAGCAAAATATCTTATTCTCATTTTCACGTATTAATTCAACCAAAAATTCTCAAAATGACTATTATAATTTATTCCTCTTACCTGACTTACTGAGAGGTCTGTTAAAAGCCCAAATCCTACGCCCACGGCGTCTGAAACTCAAAATCCTAAAAAATCACATTTTTCCCAGATTAATCAAATCATCTCCCAAAATAATTCTCATTTAACACTTCATAGGCTCTATATACTCCAAATAAACATTTAATGTAACGACTCGAAGAATAAAGGTATTTAAATAATAAAGAGGGATAGAAATGGAAACAGTAACAGAAGGAGGCAGTAGCATTCGTCAACGACGTTGCACTTTGGATGTGATAATCCTAAGAAATTTTTCAAGCCTCGTAGACGAACACAGGGGTTTCGTCGACGAGGGTTCTTCAGGCCCTCGTTGATGAGGTCCCATATCGTCGACGAGAAGATACCGAGAGAGGATTTTTGGGAAGTCTAAAATTCGTCAACGAGGGTGTAGATTCGTTGACGAACTTTCTACAGGACTCGTCGGCGAGATGACGTGGCTCGTCGATGAATTCCACAGTATAAATAGGCTAAAACTGGGTTAAATGCATAAATTTTCAGCAAAATTCACTCTCTCTCTCTCTCTCTCTCCTACCACTCCACCTCCATCTCTCTTCGATTTTGGCCCCATCGTTCGCCGGATCGACGATCTGAGGCTACGACAACGCTCCTGGGGAATTTCTCCCTAAGTTTGCTGGAGCAGATCGTCAGTGAGACGAAGTTGAATTTCATCCCAGATTTAGGGTAAGGTCTTTTATTCGAAATTAGACTTTTCGGTAGTTGTAGGAAGTGTAGAAGACTTAGAAATAATGATGTTTTGTTTTAAGATTTATGGTTTTTAAGGTATTGAGTGGAGAACCCTACGAGTGTAAGACCCGCTACAGTAGGGGGATTTTAGTAGAAATCAGATAAGGGAAACATGTTATGCTGGGTAATACTAGTATGATTTCAGTATGAATTATATGTTTTTATCAGATTATTATTTCACAGCAGGAATTTATACAGTTTATCAAATACGTTTAAAATGTTTTAAATTACTGTGTGGCATGAGAATATAGATATAGTACAGAAACATGTTTTTACAGTATTTTCAGGATTATGTTTTACATATTATACAGACAAGGAATATGTTTCATAGTATTTTCAGAATACCATGATTATACAGTTTTCAGTACCATGACATATAGTTTTACTATTTATTTCAGAAATACTGTAAGAACCCGAACCGTGATAATGTGTTTATATATATATAAGAGAGGGGCAAAAGACAGAATTCTGATGACTTCGTCGACAAAGCCATAATTCGTCGACGAAGGTAGAAGGATTTTCGTTGACGAAATTCAGAGGTTCGTCGACGAAGAAAAGCCGAGAGGCGAAAATTGGAAATATCAGGCTTCATCGAAGAAATCTTCGATTGCTCGACGAAATCCTTGACTTTTCGTCAACGAAGGTACCATTTTGTCGACGAAATCAAGCCGGGTCAAAGGGCTATAAAAGGAAATTTCCTTTACTTTTTCATTAAGTTACTTTAAGTTTATCTCTCTCTCTCTAAACTCTCCCTACTCTCTCTCTCTCTCTAGATTTCTTTCGCTGATCGTTGACGAAATCGGAAAACAAAAGTTACCACGAGGATCGTGGAAGGATTCTCTACAACTTCTACGGATTGGAATCTCGTTTCGAAGATTTTTGGGCTTTGGCGTAAAATCGAGGTAAGACTCAGTTTTCAATTTTGATCTGGTAGTTTTGTAGGTATCAGTCTTGTGAACATATTCTGTACTGTGATTTGTAGATTTTGGAACTCGGTTTGCTGTTTAGGGACCTTGGAGTTTAGGATTTGCTTACGGGGTTAAGGTAAGTGGAACTATGTTTATATTGGTTATTTTTGAAATCGGACTCGGTAGAACTGTGGTCCACGGTCCTGTATGTGTTTTGGCTACTCATTTGGGGGGATCAAACGGGAAAAACTATGGGTTTTTCATTATTATAGTTTTAGGAAAAAGGGGGCGACGGGTTGAATCCCGAGATTTGTTGAAAATTGAGTATATGTTTGATTTATACTGTGATATTGGGATGGCCATGCCTTGACTTTGTTTAAACTGTATTTTTTTGGAAAACCATGTGTTAGCTTTGGTGCAATCTCAAGAGGGGGGGTGAATTGGGTATTTAAAATTTATCGCCTAGGTTAAACTAGATAAACAATATTACTTAACTTAGGGCCTGTCTATACAAATGTAAACCTAATCATTCACAATATAACATACACGTGCAGTAAGAAAATTGCGGAAATGTAAATGAATATGCACGATATGTTATCGAGGTTCGGCCAACAGTGCCTACGTTCCCGCCTTGGCCACACCAGCACAAGGATTACCACTATAATGCTCACTTAAATGGGTGGAGCGGCACCTAATACAACCAGGTCAATTCACAGGGCTGACCTCAACCGACACGCCTTAACAGGACGACGCACCTAGCTTTCCTAACCGGGTCTAAGCCAATCCGGGACTATTTCAGGGCTAGTCTCTCTCTTCAGGTCCGTGCTTGGAAATACAATAGATGTGTATAAAATTTGTACATGGAAATATGCTTCTAGAAAAGCAGATGTATGCACCAATATAGCTCAATCAATAATGCAAGCACGAATGATATGTAGATATGCTCAGTGCTCTAATGTGTGTTAAACACTCAGTCACGTATAAGTTTTCAGTTCAGATCTAGAGTGTATACCCAAGCAATATTTGAAACACACTATGTGAATGATACCATATCAGATCAGGGTTTCAAAATATGCTAACCAAGTTCAAACAAACAAACTTAATACAATATTCTAATATTCAAAGCACACTAGAGTTGTTTAAAGTACTAGCTATTGAAAAAGATTTTTGCACACAAAATCTAGGTTTAGGTATCTTGCAATAATAATGCAAGAACCACAACCCTCAGAGTTTTTCCATGTAACGACCCGAATTTAAAATGGAAACTTGAGTAATAAGAGAGAGGGAAATAGAAACAGAAACAGAAGGAGGCCGTAGACTTTCGCGTTCGTCGACGACATTGCAATTTTGGAAGGGAAAAAAAAAGGAATGGAAACAAAATAAAATAAAGAAGGAAGCTGCCAAGCTTCATTGACGAACATCGTCGACGAAGTCTTAAAGGATTTCGTCAACGAACACAGGGCTTCATCGATGAGAAAATACCAAGAGGGGTTCTGAGGCAGCCTGAATTTCATCAACGAATACAGGGTCTCGTCAACGAAGGTCGGGCTCGTCGACGAATCTCGCTGTTTTATAAGTATGAAAATCCGGGGAAAAATATCATTTTTAAGAAGCCTCTCTCTCTCTCTCCTCTCTCCCCCCTTCGGCTCTCTCACTCTCTCTCTTCGATTTTGGGCTGGTTTTACACCGGATCGAAGATCTAAGGCTACCACGATGCTCTTGGCAAAGTTCTCTGCAAGTTTGCCAGAGCGGATCGTTAAGAAAACGGAGTTGAAAATCATCCCTGAGTTGAGGTAAGGCTTTGTAAGCCAAATTAGATTTTGTGATAGTTATAGAAATTGACGTACGCATGAAAATACTGATGTTTAGTACTAGTGGTTTTGAGTTTCAGGGTGTTGAGTAGGAAATCCTATGGGGGTCAGGCTAGGAAATTTGAGGGGCTTTCTTAGTAACTAGGTAAGGGAGTAAACTAAAGCAGTTCTTTCCCATGCAAACTATTATTGATTATGAGTAAATTTATTTTCAGAAAAGCTTATGATATATCTGTTTATTATGAATGATATGTATGATTGGGAAAATACAACTATGATGAGTAAAATGTATATGTTTGAATGAGATGTCAGAAAATCATGATTTTAAAATATGAAGTAAGACTTTTAATAAAGCATGTATGGCATGAATATTATTTTACGTAAAATGAGATATGATATGAATGCTTTTACGAGTAAAATACATTTTCAGGTATTGTGGAAAGATGGGTTATGTTATATTAAGTTGACGAATATATGATAAATGAGTTATTTTCAAATGTAAATTACTGAAATGTATTTGGCCCAAGGCCATATTTATGTTATCAGCACGAGGCCGTATTTATTATGCTATCGGCGCGAGGCCGTATTATTATGTTATCGGCACAAGGCTGTATTTATATGATTTTGGCACGAGGCCATATATTTATGTTATCGGCACGAGACCGTATTGATATTATTGGCGCGAGGCTATATTTACTATGATTTTGGCACTAGGCCATACTTATATTATCGGCGCAAGGCCATATTTACTATGATTTTGGCATGAGGCCATATGTATGATTTCGGCGCGAGGTCGTATCTGTGTTTTCGGCACGAGGCCGTGACGATGATATGTATGTTCATTATATGTTATTGCAACCAGGATGTTAGTTTAGTTCAGACCAGGAGCTCGGTACCGTAGCTACGGGTAGATCATATTTGGTACGAGGCCGTATTAGTGCTAACCGTCCCACGAGGGGATGGGAGATGGATAGTCGATGTGGCTTTCAGTAGAGTGTAAACGTCCACCTGGAAGTCCGGACCAAGGTGTGGCGGGCCCATCATACTTACAGACATATTTGATCCAGTAGTGGTCGGCCACCCATTGTCGGGTCCCGCCTTCAGGCTACACAACCCGTTATGGGGGGTAATACATGACATTAGCTAGTTATACATCCTGGGTATATTTCCAGTATTATGAGTTATAACAGGTGTTTATGTATGTTATGATTTATTAACGAATATGAAAATACATGATTGTCCAGCATGATATTATGATTAATTTCAGAGTTATGAAATGTACTGTATATGTATAAGCACTTTAAATATTCATGTTGCCACACAACTGTATTTAGTTTACTTTCCCTTACTAAAAAGTGTCTCACCCCCAACATTATTAAATTTTTCAGGAGCCCCAGAGAGGCCGGTGGGTCAAGGCCGCCGTTGAGTTAGTGAGATTACCCGTGAGAAGGGTAAGATTTTGTACTAGGGTTAGAGTTATTTTGTGTGACCCTAGAGATATTTTGATGTATATGGATATGTACAGAAGAACAGTATATTGATGTTAATAGAAAACTCTGGTATTATGTTTTATGGATGAATGTATGGGTTTTTATGTTTACTGCTGCTAGGTTTTCCGCTGTGTATGACAAGTGTCCCCGTTATTCACGGGTACGGGTCAACCATTTCATTTATTATGTGATATTTTATGTTAAGAAATTGAGGGACGTTACATTCCAGACTAAATTTATCAAATGAAATTGGTGGAAAAACCTTGATGCTAAACTCTCACAGAAAATCAATCAAACAATAATGTAACTGAGAGTTTTAGCTACAAAGATCAAGCACAATAGCCTTAGAAAATACTCACAATGTTTATAGAAATCAAGAATGAGGAGTATGTGAGTGTTTACAAGAAGTATTTAGCCAATATAGGGTTTTGAGAGTTGAGAGAGTTTTTTCCTTAATCAAGTTTGCTAATCACCACTAATTATGACAAATGAACAAGTATTTATAGGCAAGGAGGATTTTTTGACCGTTGGGGACACAATGGGTATAATTAGAAAATATTAATGATATTTCAAATATTTTAACCTTGTTTTAAAAAATGTTTAACTGCGGTAAAAATCAGGGCAACTTGAGAGGTTCGATCGACTAGAAAGGTTTCGGTCGACCAAGTCACATATGGTTCGGTCGACCAGGGGACTTTTGAACTGAGGGCTCGGTCGACCAAGAGAGGGTGATTTCTTAATTTTTCGAGGTTCGGTCGACCAAGCCATTTTGATCTGGCTGGTTCGGTAAACCAAACCGCTAGGATTTCTCCCGAGGACCCTCCGATCGACCAAGTAGTTGGAGTACAAAAAGGGTCGGTCAACCAGATGGTCAAATTTTTTACCTAGGGAGGTTTCGGTCAACCAGGGCTTTTTGAACTACTTGATTTGGTCGACTAGATGGTCAAACTTTTGACCCAGGGTGGTTTCAGTCGACCAGGACTTTTTGAACTACTTGGTTCGGTCGACTAGATGGTTAAACTTTTGACCTAGGGAGGTTTTGGTTGACCAGAGCTTTTTGAACTACTTGGTTCGGTTAACCAGATGGTCAAACTTTTGACCCAGGGAGTTTCGGTCGACCAGGCCAAAATGAACTGACTGGGCTGATCGACCGAAAGTGGACCAAGTGTGCATTTTGGTCCCGTTTCAAAACATACAAGCCCTATTCAAGTGCCTAACAAGTATGTGTAAATGTATGTGTCCTAGGGTCACTTGGGGTCCAATTTGAAGACACCGAAAAATTTCGGTGTCGGTTGACCTTCCCTAAGGTCTTTCTATGGTCCATGTAAGTACCTAAAGTCCAGTTAAGGTCGATTTGAGTATACCTACCTATCATGCATGATGCAAATTATTACAAGCCATATGGGTGTACAGTCCATAATAAAATTACATCCCAGAATGAAGAAACTGAATAATAAATACAAATGCAGCACAAGATTCTTCATTCATCCACACGAACACCGCACGCCATCATAATAAGTCTTTTAGTCCTGAAGCGCACACAAGGTGAACCTGTATGCAGTTCTCAGTACAACCATTAGTACCAAGAGTATTTTTCATAATCAAAACAGGGCGTGACCAATCAGGTCAACACCATGATTTAGATTACCAAATGAGTGTGGTTTGTTTGGTTATATGAGCATGCATGTGTGTGTGATATGTTGAAATGCTAGTAGGAATGCGGTTTCGAAATTGTTCCAGGTACTAAGAGTGTCCGGCTCTATATCCGAGGGCGTGTTATCGCCTGCCATGTAGGCAAGAGTGTCCGATTCTATATCCGAGGGCGTGAGCCTATTCTGGCAGATCAGGCCGAAGGGTGTGGATCCACTAGTTTAGCACCGGTACGATGCCATGGGAGTCGAGGACTAGCCATGTGCCAGTGGTGTCGTGTTCACAGGTTGGCTACAGGCTAACGTCGTATGTTGCGGGCCGACTTCAAACCGAAGAGTGTGACAACACTGAGGATTACTGATCATGTGTATGTATTGTGACGGGGCTGCGTATAAATGGCCTCCGTATGTGTGCGTATATGCATTATGTAAATTAGTACTGGAATGCATTTAACTGCGTGTATGTTGTATCATGATAACACTCAAATGCCATGTACCGATATAACCTATGTTCTTCCTTACTAAGAGGTGTCTTACCCCTACTGTACGTTCATTTTTACAGGTTCTTCATAGAGGTGGCAAAACGGGCGGGCGGGCCGGGTCTGGGCGGGTCACCAGCGGGCCGGGTCGTAAACGGATCGGGTCTTTAACGGGTCGAGGTTAAACGGGTGCCAATCATATAAACCCTAACCCGCCCGTTTAATAAACGGGCGGATCGCGGGTTACCCATTTATATATATATATATATATATATATTATTTTAAAATTTTAAAACCCCAGCACATCTCTCTTATTTATTTAAAAAATTAAAATCCCAAATTTCAGCACATCTCACTCTCAGTCTCTCACGGCTGAAGGGGTATCATTGTATCAAGCTTCCTCACTCAGTCTCTTTCAGAGGCTCTCTCTCTCACGGCTTCCTCACTCAGATTCAAACAAAATCAGTAAACTAAGCAAGTAAAGCCTGAATGACCACGAGTCAGTTGGATACGGAGATGAAGACGGAGACGAAGATTGGGATGGAGACGACGGCAAGTCCCGAGAATGACCAGATCTGTTCTGGCAGATCAGACCAGACATGAGTGGAGAACTGCGGAGTCAAAGTTCGAACTGACCTATCACCTGCGAGGCTGTGAGGTTGCGATTGCGAGAGTAAAGAGCGAGAGTCGAGGGCTTGAGAGGCGAGAGGATATGCCGTAGGAGAGGAGACTATTTGCGAGAGAGGCGAAGCCATGGAGTTGAGATTGGGATTTTGTGGGAGAGGGAAGGATATTGTAAATTTGTAACTGTGCAAGTCTGCAGCCGGATGATGATTGATGAAGATGGCCGCCCATCTCCCACGCGACGAAGCAGAAGGGACGACTGGACGAGGGTAGTGAAACCCAGCAGGAGGCAGCCGCGGCTACAAGGAAATTTAGGGTTTAAGGTTTATGTGTAATATATATATAGGAATAGGAGCCAAATAAACGGGTCACCCGTTGGGTGACCCGGTCCAAACCCGGTTGACCAATGTATAAACGGGTCAACCCGTGACCCGCCCATTTATTAAATGGGTTGACTTTCTTAAACCCGAACCCGTTTAAAAAGAACGGGTCCGGGTGACCCAACGGGTTATGACCCGTTTTGCCACCCCTAGTTCTTCAGGTAACCGGAACTAGCGTCCTAGTGTAGGGAGCGTAGTGGCCAGTGTACTGCGTTAGCACTTGGGTAAGTGCTAGGACTGTAGTTTTGTTGGGTTGCCATTTTGAGTTGTATTTGGGCACCCAGTTTGTACGTTTTTTATAGAGCATTGTGTCTGCTTTTGTATAGACTTTGGTATGGTACTGCATATGTATATAGATGACCTTTTTCCGCTGCGTATATGATTGTGTTTGGATATGTTTAGGGTGCCTAGGAACCCCACAAGGTCGGACCCTCATCCTTTCTACTGTATATGTGGTGATTTGTATGATATAGGGACAGGTTAGATTACATTTTCACCCCTGGGTCCCATTTCGGGGTTCGAGGCATGACAAATACAGTTGATACAGATACAATTTATCATAGTGTCATGGTTAATATAGATATTATAGAATCATGGTAAAACAAATAAATCATATATAGTAATGTATTATTTAGTATCAGACCCTGATGGATCAGATTCAGCAGAGCACGGTATCGTTGCTATATACAAATATTCAGTATAGAGTGCAATCACCTATTTAGATAATACGTGGTAAGTAGGTCGATTAAATGCTCAAGAGCGGACAGGCTCCCCATCAGATATGGGTTGAGGAGGGCTGATCAGACTAATGGAGTATAATGGTTTATCCTAGTGGGCCAGCCAGGGTGGATCTCGCCTTCGGGCCGCACAACCCTGTCATGGGGGGTTAAATCATGACATACAACCATCCAGGGAAGTTTTCAGTTATTATTATGTATGTACAGTTTCACAGAAATATGGAATATATGTTTATATATATATATATATATATATATATATATTAAAAGTATTATGTATAGAAACCTATAAAAACAAATATATTAAGCAACATGGGTATAGGTGGTGGTTTTATATGTTATTTGTACTCGTATTCTTATATTCAATTATACATGATTATATAGAAACAAATTTTTAAAGAATTGTAACTCATTTGCCACACACTAGCAATAACATATTTCGTCTTACTGAGCGTTGGCTCATCCCATTACTTTAACATTTTTCAAGTGATCCAGGTAGGCGACCAGATCAGGCTCGCAGATTGAGGGGCCTCAGTACTGCCCTATCAGTAAAGTGAGTATTTTTTAGAGTATTTATGTATAGCCTTAGCCCAGTTTAGGGTATTTAGGGAAACAGTCTTATATGTTTATTTTGGGGACACATTTTAGCACTCTGGTATTGTATATTTTCTTGATGGTGTTTATATGGATTCCACTTCTCATTGCTTAGGTTGATGGTTTGATTTAATTTAGTAGGTATCAAAGCATTATAAATTTTACAATATATATATAACTCTAGTTAAATGGCAGGTCGTTATATTAAAACCCTAAAATACCTTACTTACCCTGATTTTGGAGTGGTGCCCAAGAACTCCAAACCAACAATCTGCTCCTGTTAAGTTGTGGAGAATCTCCCCACAAACCTCGTGGTGACTTTTGATAGTCAAAACGGGGCTTTAACGAAGCCGAAATTGAAGAGAGAGAGAGAGAGAGAGAAGCAAAATCGTAGGGTAAAGATAGAGGAGAGAGAAATTAACGCTGAAAAATAATGGTTTCCCTATTTATAGGCCAGGCTTCGTCGACGAGTTAAAGTGATTCGTTGACGAGCCCACAAAAGCACTTCATCGACGAGGAGGTTGGTTCATTGACGAACCTAGAATTCTATGAAATTCCTAGACTCTCGGTATCTTCTCGTCGTTAATGAGACCCAGAGGGACATTCGTCGACAAAGACTTTGGGTTCGTCGACAAACCCCTGCTGATGCTCCTTTTTAAATTTCTTTTCCTTTCTCTTTCCTTTATTTTATTATTTTTCATGAATAAATTTTTCGTATCTCTATATTCTCCTCTCTTTATAAAATTCTGTCCTCGAAATTGCTATTCATCACTTTTTCATCCTTACATAAAACATCCTAATTTTATAAATTACCCTCACTTATGGTGGAGGAATACCGTGGTTACATTTACGGTTCTGGGAGATTACAATAACCCAAAAATACTCTCCAAAACCATTCTTATCCTAAAACCAAGAATACTATCTATCTTATATTACACTATACAAACCAACATACATACCTCGTTATTTACTGTTGACTTTTTGAGTCCAATCCCTATTTTGATGTTGACAAGTATAAGTATCTTACTTATGCATTGAGCTTATGAACAAGGTTAATTCTTTGTACGCACGAATAGTAAGGACACAAGGAAGCCATAAGGACTACAAAGATCATACTTTGTGATGGCATAACCGGAGGGAAAAAGAATGAAAACATTTTTGTGTTGTATTGTAATGCATTTAATTTTATTTGGTTTGTAATTTATTATGGTCTGTATTAACTGCATCATACATGATAGGTTTATATGCTCAAGACCATAGTTTGACCGTAGGGATAATCCAAATTTTTTTTGGTTAGCTAAAATGACCTTAGATAGACCTTAGGTCCTTGCACGTCACTTGGACAAATCTCCTCTACTTTATAAGTCACATCTATGTTAATAAGGGTAAACTTTAAACTCAAAACAGGACCTAATCTTAAGTATGAAAGGGTTTTGGGTGACCGAACATGGCATGTTAAAAACGCCTTGGTCGACCAAATGGTAGAAAGTCAACATATTGACTGAGGCCTCGGCGATTGAACCCAAAATGAACTAAATGTCATTGGTCGACCGAACGTAAAGGTTGTGACGCCCCGATTTTCGTACAAATTTTTTTAATAATAAATAAATAATCACACGTCATCCATAACATTCACAAATCGGCCACGTCAACAATCCCACTATCATTCGTACAACCCGACCCACATTGGGTACCGGGTAAAAAGTTATTTTATTATACAACCTAACAGCGGAAGACAGTATACACATATCAGTCAGAATACAATACCCAGAGTATCAATATACACAAATATACAATACTGTCTCATACCCAAAAACAATACAACCCTAGTCTAAACTCAGCCTGTATATTAGGGTTCCAACTCCCTACTATCATAGAGCTCTATCACTTGGTCTATCTGTAATGCCCCAACCTGGGTCTGTCAGGGAACATTGCGTCTCTCCTCCTCCACTTGGACCAGACAACAGGGTGGCGGGCCTTATTGGACTAATGACTGGTCCCACAAACCAACACATGTCCTTTTTAGTGTGTTTTGTCCTCGTTCACACACTTCCTGAGAAAACTTCCCAGGTGGTCACCTATCCCAAGATTGCTCCAAGCCAAGCACGCTTAACTATGGAGTTCTTATGGGAAAGTTTCCGAAAAGAAAGATGCATTTTGTTGATATAGGTAGTAACATCTCATCTTTTTAAGTCTTTCATCTATGGGGTATCACATTCTCCCCCACTTATAGAACGCAACGTCCTCGTTGCAAACCCACATTTCCAAACCCAGGCGATGTGAATCTCATCACACTTCCGGCTGGGTGTTGGTTCTGATACTATTTGTAACGCCTCAACCTGGGTCTGTCAGGGAGCCATGTGTCTCTCCTCCTCCACCTAGACTAGACAACAGGGTGGCAGGCCTTATCAGACCAATGACTTACCCCACAAACTAACATGTGTCCTTTTTAGTGTGTTTTGTCCTCACTCACACACTTCCTGAGAAAACTTCCCAGGTGGTCAGCCATCCCAAGATTGCTCCAAGCCAAACACGCTTAACTATGGAGTTCTTATGGGAAAGCTCCCGAAAAGAAAGATACACCTCGTTGATATGGGTAGTAACATCTAATCTTTTTAAGTCTTTCATCTATGGGGTATCACACTATCCCTGTTCCCTAAAAAATTTAGATAATTTGGGTGAGACACATCTCAGTAAGAAGGAATAAATTATTTAAAGTGTGTGGTCATATGAGTTCAATTATAATACACACTTTTTAAATCATCGTTTCATATGAGAAAATACACTGATATACACATTCTCATAATCATATAGATATACAACACAAGCTTTTATAAGCTTTAAAATCATTTCTCAAATTCAATAATTTCTAACACATATTTACCGCGAAGTTTCTGAGAATAGGGAAGATTACCCGCCCATACAGGTAGCTTCCCTCTGCTCTAACACATTATGCAACCATGTATGACCACATCTGATACCTATCAGGGCACTCACCTTACTCAGCAAGCCCTCAGGCAGAGAGTTTCACTTCGCCTCAAATATGTATATTATCAACTCACACGGTTCCATTTCTCAATTTTATCATTCTTTATTTCTTAATCTCTATTCTTTCTTTCATTTCTCATTTTAGCCAATGTTATCATTCTTTTACTTTTGGTTTCCATTTTACTTTCTGGCTCATGAGTATCCTTGGTATCAAATACCAACATCGCGTCTGTAACTCATGGCCACCCTAAGGATCTTTCTATCCATGCCATGCTTCCCCCCATGGTCAAGGTTGTGCAGCCCGAAAGCTGGATCTAACCGTGGTTGGCCGACCTGGTTAGATCAAATATCATATCACATAGCGCGTCTGTAGTACGACTGGGCGGCCTATAACCTTGATCCGAACTCAAGGGGCCCAACAACCCTACAAAATGGCACAATCGACTGTCACGCCACGCGCTCTAAGAGTCCATGTGGTTGCACTAACACCACTAGCAACGGTACCGTGCTCAATATCTTAACCATCCAACAGGGTTTACTACCACATACCCATAATCATTATGCGGTGTTGGTATTTTATCATTCATATTTCACGTATTTCCACATTTCTCATTTTCATATTGCAGAATTAACATTGCAATATTTTCATTTCACATATTCACATTTCAATATCCGTATTCTCAACACATTTCATCATTTAAATGATATTTTTTCAGATTATAATTCATCTCATCTTATATTATCATATACATATCTTATTTCACAATTACTCAATATTTCTCAAAACACATTTCCATATTTCACATTTCTTCATTTTCTTAGAGAATACATTTCTTACACATTTCACTTTCATCATTTTCCCACATTTCAATTCTCATATTAAAACACATTTCAGTATCACGTATTTCACAGGATAAATCATCTAATTCAGTTTAAACATTTCTCAATATAAATTATATGTCACACAAATTTCATCTGATATTTATATCATAATAAATTTCAGGTAAAATAACATACGTCATTTTCACATATTTCTCAACCCATAATTTTCATAAAAAGACTATTATAATTTATTTCCCTTACCTGACTTACTGAGAGTCTCGCTAGAATCTCAAATCTTATGCCTTTTGCGCCCGAAATTCAACTCCTGCAATTTACATTTTTCCCAGATTAATTAATCTATTTCTCCAAAATAATACTCATCTTGCTTTCCCTAGGCTCCATATACCTCAAATTAATATTTATACTATTATTTAACACCCCCACTTAATTTTCTGAATTTTGCTTGTGGGTCCCAAAATTACACCCGCGGCACTCACCTGGGCCCTAAATTCTAGAAATCCTACTTTAGCCCCAGATGCTCAATATTTTAGCATTTCTAAATTAATGTTAATTAATTAAAAATAAACACCTTAATAACTCCCATATCTCAAATTTGGGGTTTTGCCCCGACACCCCCACGAGAATTTCGTCCCACTAGACTTGTAGAGAATCATCCCTAGATTCTCGTGGTGGTGTCCGTTCATCAATTGGACTTATAATTTGTAAGAAATTAAAGAAAAAAAAAAAGAGAAATTGGCTTACCCTAGGGGATACGCCTACGCCGCTCCTACCACCGATCCGCTCCGATAGAAATGACGGCAGCGGAGAATGGAGTCCAGCTGGTATCTTCGGATTTTTGATTGGGCGAAAATCCATCACGAAATCGAGGAGAGAGGAAGAGAGAATGAGAGGAGAGACAGAGAGTATACAGAGAATCTGGGGGGGTGTTGTGAAGGCAAGAAGAAGAATTTGAAAAAAAATTCATCTTGAAGCTTCTTTGAAGCTTCAGGATGTTAATAATAATAATAATAATAATAATAATAATAATAATAATAATAATAATAATAATGAATAATAATAGTAATATATTTTATTAAGAAAAATAAATATAAATTTTAATTATTTTTTATTTTTTTATTAATTAATTATTTATTTATTTTTAAAATTTTTTAAATTTTCAATTTTAATTTTTTTGGAATAACTCTACTAATCTTCTATAACCCTTTTTGGAGTTATTACAAAGGTTGACACTGTCATGCCTCGAACCCGGAAATGGGACCCGGGGGTGAAAATTGTAACCTAACCTATCCCTGTATCATATAAATCATCACAGATACAGTACACTGGATGAGGGTCCGACCCTGTAGGGTTCTCAGGCACCTTAAACACATCCAATCATAATCATTTACGTAGCGGAAAAAGTCATTCTATATCAACATATGCAGTACCATACCAGAGTCTATACAAGAGCAGAACATGGCTCTAACAAAACAGACAAATTGGGTGCCCAAATACAACTCAAAATGGCAACCCAACAAAACTACAGTCCTAGCACTTACCCAAGCGCTAACGTAGTATACGGGCCACTATGCTCCCTACACCAGGACGCTAGTTCCGGTTACCCGAAGGACCTGTAAAAATGTACGTACAGTAGGGGTGAAACACCTCTCAGTAAGGAAGAACACATGTTATATCAGTGTGTGGGATTTGAGTGTTATCATGATACAACATACACGCAGTTAAATGCATTCCAATACTAATTTATACAGTGCATACACGCACACATATGAAGGTCATTTATACGCAGCCCCGTCACAATACACACACATGATCAGTAACCCGATGTCGTCACACCCATCGACCAGAAGCCGATCCGGCATTCCGACGTTGGCCCGTACCCAACTCGCGAAGCACGGTGCCACCGGCACATGCCTAGTCCTCGACTCCCATGGCATCGTACCGACGCTAACTGGTGGATCCACACCCTTCAGCCTGATCTGCCAGAATAAGCTCACGCCCTCAGATATAGAGCCGGCCACTCTTGCCAACGTGGCTGGCGATACACACGCCCTCGGATATAGAGCCGACCACTCTCAGTACTTGGAATAATTTTGGAACCGCGTTCCTACTAGCGCTTCAACATATCACACACACATGCATGCTCATATAACCAAACAAACCACACTCATTTGGTAATCTAAATCATGGTTTTCCAAACAAATACAATTTAAACGAAGTCAAGACACGGTCATCCCAATATTATAGTATAAATCACACATATACTCGGTTTTCAACAAAACCCGGGATTCAATCCGTCGCCCCCCCTTTTTTCCAAAATTGTAATAATGAAAAACTCATAGTTTTCCCCGTTAGATCCCCCTAAATGAGTAGTCAAAACACACACAGGACCGTGGACCATAGTTCCACCGAATTTAATTTCAAAAATAACCAATATAAACATAGTTCCCCTTACCTTAACCCCATAAGCAAATCCTGAACTCCAAGGTCCCTAAACAGCGAACCGAGTTTCTAAACCTACAAATCATAGTACAGAATATACTCACAAGACTGATATTTACAAAACTACTGGATCAGAATTAAAAACTGAGTCTTACCTCGATTTTACGCCGAAACCCAAAGATCTCCGAAACGAGATTCCGATCCATAGAAGTTGTAGAGAATCCTTCCACGATCCTCATGGTAGCTTCCGTTTTTCGATTCTGTCAACGATCGACGAAGAATTCTAGAGAGAAGGAGAGACTAGAGAGAGTTTAGAGAGAGAGAGAGAGAGAGATATTTGAGATTTCTTAATGAGTAAGCAAAGGAAATTTCCTTTTATAGCCCTTAGACCTAGAATTTCCAATTTTGCCCCTCTCTTTATATTTAAACCCATTTTTCATATTTTAACCAGGCTGACCTCTAGGGAGCGACTGAGCCGTAATGGTTTCTAAGCACTCGTTAAGACAAAGTCTTTCTTAGGCATCAAACATGGAATCAAGGATCCTATAGAAAAACACTTCTATATTGATATTAACTTAATGACCATTATTATTATTATTATTATTATTATTATTATTATTATTATGTTTTAATCGTATATATATTTTTGGGTCATCACACGTTCAGTAAGACGAAATATGCTATTGCTAGTGTGTGGCAAGTAAGCTACATGCTAGTACAATCTAACTTAGAAAATACCATAAATAACAAAGTTAAGTCAAACCTGTAAACCTGTTGCAATATAAATCATACCTATGTTACTTAACATAAACTGATTTTCCTAAATATTTATTCATAGTACTGCTAATATCTATAAGTATGACTATTTTATGAAAATCTAGTCATACACATATATAATAACTGAAAAGATTTCCTGGATGGATAACTGAAAGTCATTATTTAATTCTTCATAACAGGATTGTGAGACCTGAAGGCAGGACCTAACCTGGCTGGCTGACCAAGGTAAGTCAACTAAACTCCGATAGTCATATCGGCCCCCTCAACCCATATCTGATGGGGAGCCTATGTGTCAATCCAAATAATAATGGGATTTAAATAATAAAGAGGAAGGGAAATGGAAACAGTAACAGAAGGAACAACGCTTCGCGTTCGTTGACGACATTGCACTTCAGAAGGAATAACCGAGGGAAATTATTAGGGCCTCGTCGACAAACACAGGGGATTCGTCGATGAGGGTATAAGAGGACCTCATCGACGAAGACAAGATTCGTCGACGAGAAGATACCAAGAAAGGGTTTTGGGGAAGCCTGAAATTCTTCGACAAAGGTGCAGGTTCGTCGACGAACTTTCTACAGGACTCGTCGACGAGGAGATGTGTCTCATCGACGAATCCAGTCCTATAAATATCAAAAGCCCAAATTTAAACTTCATAATTAAGAAATATCTCACACTCTCTCTCTCTCTCTCTCTCTCTCTCTCTCTCTCTCTCTCTCTCTCTCCCTTCGACTCCCTCCTCTTCTCCCTTCGATTTCAGGCCGAATTTCTGCCGGTTCGAGGATCTGAAGCCACCACGACGCTCCTGGAAAAGTTCTTTCCAAATCTATCGAAGCGGATTATTGATGGAACTCCATTGGAAATCATCCCTGAGTTGAGGTAAGACTTTTTATGCCAAATTTGATCCTACTATAGTTATAGGAAATGATATTCGTATTGATCAGGAAATCCTATGGGTGTGAGTCCAGAATTTATAGGGGCTTTTCTTAGTAGTCAGGTAAGGGAATAAACTAAAACAGTTATTTTTCATTCAAATTATGATTATGTATGAGTAAATTTATTTTCAGGAAAGCATGTATTATATTTGTATATTACAAAGGAAATGCACGTTTGGGAAAATACTGTTATTATGTTGAAATGTGTATATATGTATGAGATGCCAGAAATTATGATTTTTAGAACACAATATATGACTTTATACAGCAAATGTGTGACATGAATATTACTTTACATGAAATGTATTACGATGTGACTTTGTTAAAAATGAAGCATGTTTTCAGGAATATGAAATGTTACAGTACAAATGATGTTGAAAATACATGATAATTGATTTATTTTCAGAACGATATATATATATATATATATATGAAATGATTTCGGCGCGAGGCCGTATTTATGAAATATTCGACGCGATGCCGTATTTATGAAATGTTCGGCGCGAGGTCGTATTTATGAAATGATGGAAAATGCTATAATATCATGTATTATATGTTATCAGAACCCGGATGTTAGTTTAGTTTAGTTCAGGAGCACGATACCGTAACTTAAAGATCAGATATATATGATCAGATTGGTGCTAACCACCCCACGAAGGGGTGGGAGATGGATAGTTGATGTGGCTTTCAATAGGGTGTGGCGGGCCAATCGTACTTACAGACATTTTTTACTCTGCAGTGGTCAGCCAGCCATTGTTGGGTCCCGCCTTCGGGTTGCACAACCCGTCATGGGGGTAATACATAACATCAGCTAGCTATACATCCTAGGTATTGTTTCAGTATTATTAGCTATGACAGACATTTTATTATCAGAATGAATTATTAGAAAATATGATAGTATATGATTATTCCACCATGTTATGATGTATGTTTTTAGATATATGAAATGTATTGAGTATGTATAACTGCAATAAATATCCATGTTGCCACACAGCTGTATTTAGTTTATTTTTCCTTACTGAAAAGTGTTTCACCCCTGAACATTAAATGATTTTCAGGAAACCCAGAAAGACCGGCGGAGCGTGACCGTCGTTGAGTTTATCAAGTTATCCCGTTAGGAGGGTAAGTCTTGTACTAGGATCAGGAGATTTTTTTTGTATGATCCTAGGTTTATTTTGGCATTTTTGGAGATTGTATATAAATACAGTATTATAAAATTATAGTAGACTCTGGTATTATGTATTCTATGGCTTTGAGAATGTGATTTATATTTACTGCTGCTTAGGTTTCTGTTGTGATTAACAGGTGTCCCCGTTACCCATGGGTTCGGGTTGACTACTCTATTTAGTACATTTCATCTTATAGTTAGATAAGTAGGTCATTACAGCCTGTCTACAACATAGGCATGATCGAATTCTGAATACCACATACTATCTGCGGAGTGGTTGCACTTTGAACTAAATATAGCTACGGTACCGTGCTCTGCTGGCTGATTATGGTCCATCAGGGTCTGATACTATATGTATATAGCTGATATTTCTAAAATACTGTTTTTACCATGATTTGTAACAATTGAAATAATCATAACATTATATAAATTGATCTGAATAAACTGTAATAATTGAATATCTGATGTAACGACCCGAATTAAAAATGGAATTTAAATGATAAAAGAAAGGGGAATGGAAACAAAAATAAAGAAGGAAGCGACCAAACTTCATCGACGAACACAGGGTTTCGTCGACGAAGGTTTTAAGGATTTCATCAACGAACACAGGGCCTCGTCGACGAGGAAATACCGAGAGGGGTTCTACGGTAGCCTGAATTTCGTCGACGAATACAAGGCCTCGTCGACGAAATTTATGAAGAAATCGTTGACGAAGATCGGGTTCGTCGACGAATTATGCTGTCTATATATATATATGAAAAATCCTATTTTTATTTCATTTGAGGGTTCCTCTCCACTCTCTCTCTCTCTCTTTCCTCTTCGGCCCTCTCACTCTCTCTCTTCGATTTTGGGCTAGTTTTACGTCAGATCGAAGATCTGAGGCTACCATGACGCTCTTGGCAAAGTTCCCTACAAGTTTGTCGGAGCGGATCGTTGGGGAAACGAAGTAGGAAATCATCCCAGAGTTGAGGTAAGATTTTTTAAGCCAAATTAGACTTTATGGTAGTTATAGAAATTGATGTACGCATGAAAATACTGATGTTTAATACTGGGAGTTTTAAGTTTCAGGGTGTTGATCAGGAAGTCATACGTGGGTTAGCTTAGGATATTTTGGAGGCTTTCTCAGTAGCCAGGTAAGGGAATAAACTAAAGCAGTAATTTTTCATGCATGTTATTATTAATTATGAGCACATTTATTTTTAGAAAAGCCTGTGCTATCTTTGTATATTACATATGAAATGTATGTTTGGAAAATACTGTTATTATGATGAAAATGTATATGTATGTATGAGATGCCAGAAAGGATGATTTTAGAATATGAAGCATGACTTTAAACGACATATGTGTAGCATGAACATTATTTTTATGTGAAGTGAATCATGATATGAACAATTTTACGAACAAAGCATATTTTTAGGTATTTTGAAAGACGAGTTATGCTATACTGAGTTTGACGAATATATGATAAATGAGTTATTTTCATAATGTAAATACTTGAAACGTATCTGGCGCGAGGCCATATTTATATTATCGGCACGAGGCCATATTCACAATTTTGGAGCGAGGCCATGTATTTATGTTATCGGCGCGGGGCCGTATTTACTATGATTTTGGCACGAGGCCATATGTATGATTTCGGCACGAGGCCGTATCTATGTTTTCGGCACGACGCCGTGATGATGTTATGTATGTTCATGTATTATATGTCATTACAACAAGGATGTTAGTTTAGTTCAGTTCAGGGCTCGGTACCGTAGCTATATATATAGATCAGATATCTACGTCAGATTAGTGCTAACCATCCCACGAGGGGATGGGAGATGGATAGTCGATGTGACTTTCAGTAGAGTGTGGACGTTCACCTGGTAGTCCAGACCTGGGTGTGGTGGACTCATCGTACTTACAGACATATTTGATTCGACAGTGATCAGCCAACCATTGTCGGGTCCCGCTTTCGGGCTGCACAACCCATCATGGGGGGTAATACATGACATTAGCTAGCTATTCATCCTGGGTATATTTTCAGTATTAGAGTTATAGCGGATGCTTATGTATGTTATGATTTATTGAAAAATATAAAAGTACATGATTATCCAGTATGATGGTATGATTATTTCTAGAGTTATGAAATGTACTGTATATGTATAAGCACTTTAAATGTTCATATTGCCACACAACTGTATTTAGTTTATTTTCCCTTACTGAGAAGTGTCTCACCCCCAACATTAATATATTTTTTAGGAAATCCAGAGAAACCGGCGGGTCAAGGTCGCCGTTGAGTGAGTGGAGCTTTCCTACTAAAAGGGTAAGCGTTGAGCTAGGATTAGGAGATTTTATTGCATAGTCCTAGAGTTATTTTGACTTTTTGGAGATTGTACATATAAATAAAATATTGATGTTAATAGAAAGCTCTGGTATTATGTTTTATGATTAGATATTGAGATTTTATGTTTACTGCTGCTAGGTTTTCCGTTGTGTTTGACAGCTATCCCCGCAACCCACGGGTTCGGGTTGATCATTTTATCTATTATGTGACATTTTGTATTTAGAAATTGAGGGACGTTACATCTGAGATATCTACATAGCTGAATAACTGAAATATCTGATTAGTTGTAGTAAGTGAATGTTATGGTTCTATGATTTGTATATGATAGTATTCTGAAAATACTGTAAAATACAAGTTTCTATACGCATACTGTAAATCATGGTATTTTAAAAATTATATAAACCCTATACTGATTTAATATTAAACTCATGTCACACAACTAGATATCAATATTATCAAGCTCTGAAAACTGTATATATGGTCTGAATAATAATTTGTTAAAAACATATGATTTGTATTAAATCATAATAGAATAGTTTAGCATAGCATATTTTCCTTACTTGATTTCTGCTAAAATTCCCTACTAACACAGATCCTACTCCCGCAGGGTTCCCCACTCAACACCCTGAAAACAATATATCTCAGAATAAAATATCATTATTTCTGTGTCTACTTAATTTCTTACAACTGCTGGAAAGTCCAATTTTGAATAAAAGGTTTTACCCTAAATCTGGGATGAAATTCAACTCAGTCCCACTAACGATCAGCTCCGGCAGACTTGGAGAGAACTTTCCTAGGAGCGTCGTGGTGGCCTCAGATCGTCGATCCGACGACTAACAAGGCCGAAATAGAAGAGAGAGGAGAGAGAAACCGTAGAGGAAAGAGAGAGGGAATTCTTGCTGAAATTTCTGCGTAAAAATTCAAGATTTGTACTATTAATAATATGGCCTTCGTTGACGAGCCACGTCACCTCATTAACGAGGTCAAGAAGAGGGTTCGTCGACGAATGCTTTCTCCTTGTCGACGAAATTCAGAACTTGGAAAAATAACCTCTCGGTATCTTCTATTTGACGAGACGCACCCTCATTGACGAGCCCAAAATGCCACGTCATCGATGAAGTCTGCTACCCCCTTTTTCCTATTCCCATTTTCCTCTCTTTTCATTATTTAAATACCATTATTCTTCAGGTCATTACAGTTGAGGTCAACCCTGTGCTAACTGACCTGATTGTTTAGGTGTCGCCTCACCCGTTAAGTGAGCCTATAATGGTAATCCTTGTACTTGTTAGCCAAGGTGGGGACGTAGGCACTTTGACCAAACTTCGATAACATATCGCGTGTATCGTTTACTTTTTCCACACTTTACTTTTCTACACGTGTATGTTTATTTATTAATTGCATAGAATGACCCTAGGTTGTGTAATACTATTATTAAACCAATTAACCTAGGCAATAATTTTTAAATACCCAATTCACCCCCCTCTTTGGATTGCACCAAAGCAAACACACTTTTATTTAAATGAGATATGCTGCACATGTATGTTCACACTTATAACTTAATCATTTTCATACACATTATTATATTAAATGGGATATGACATGTGGTGAATCGGCGTAAATATTTAATTTAGTCAAAATATTTTTAAAACCCAATTCACCTTCCACCCTCTTAGGATCACACCAATTCCAACATAAAGGACAGTCCTTTGATACAAGATTTGAAATGTTCCAATCGCAAGATATTGTATTAATATTTGGATTCACTAAAATGATGCTAGACTCACACCATTAGGATCACATAATGTACCATGTTGTGATTAGAGGGTTCCAAATCTTATGTGTGCAAATATCGTCCTTGCAAGTCTTTCTCTATTATAACATATGATCATAAATTGTTATCTTTGAAAACCTTGTCAAAATTAAATCAACGTGAGAACTCTTTTCATAATCTATTATCAACTTTAGTTGTATTTCAGTTGCTTCAAGCAACTCAATGTTGCTTTGTCAAAGTTAGAAACATTCATTTTGGATGTTTTGGGGTTTAATTTTGGGAGAGATGGAAAGGAATATGAGATGGAAAATGCATACACTAAATCTCGTTGTGTGGTTTAGACTTAGTATAAACTTCTGATTGATCCAAAAAAAAAAATATTGAGTGTTATGCCAAGCTTAACTTGTTGTACTTCCGCATAAGATTGATCATAAGAAAAGTTATATATTCGTAATCATAATCTATTCACATTTATCTTGTAATCATTGTTAGTCTTATTTTTACTTCCTCAAAATTTTATTTTTACATTTTTATATAATAGTTTTACATGCAAAATTAAATAGTCATTTGATACCCAATTATCTAAGCATTTAGATCTTTCCAATCTTGACAATCCAAAATTCTTATATCTAGATTTTCATAATTATTATTAGTAAAGAGTCAATCAAGTATTTAGGTCTTGTATATTCATCATTCATCCCACGATCTTCTCACAAGAGTATTTGACATCTTCAAATCATTCATTGAGATTTTTCTTTACTTAATTTTTAGCATAAAATTATAATTTTTAGGAGTCTAGCGTATATATAAATTTTTAGGTGTTCAATAAATTATAGTAAATTTAACTTATTTTTGTAGATATGTGTTGAGAGGGGGTGGAGGGGGGGAAGTAAACCTAATTAATTAAATAAGTTTGACTTTGACTTCCGTCGCTTCTAACGCTACAAAATGGATTTGATGTTACTAAAATAAAATGGTGTCGTGGGCAAATCATTCCAATCGGACGGTTAGTAGCCGTTGAGATACGGACGGCTCAGATTTACCGAAAAAAATAAATAAAAATAGAAAATGCCTCTCTCCAATTTCAAATGTGCAGCGAGGCCGCTTGCTCCCACCATCTCTCGTCTCTCTGTCTGAGCTTCTCTGTTCGCCATTTCCTCATCATCGTCTTCTTCTTCTAAGAAGGTATGTTCGTCCATTCGTTTATTGATTTTTTTCTCTCTTTATGCTTGGAACCTTGTAGAACACTGATTTGCTTTTGTCGATTCCTCAAGAGTTTCTATCTTCTGATGTATTAAGTCAATTAGAGATCCAATTTTTTCTCGTTACCCAGGTTCATATGCTACGAAGCACTTTACGGTTTGCGATGTTTAATTACTTTGTTGCTGTTGCTGACGTTGATGATGCGTGAAGAGAGCTAATGCATCATGTATGTCGCAGTATTTTAATCTGGGAAAAGCTTGAAATTGGGAGATAATTAGTTACTGAATTTAATATTTTCAAGATGTCGGTATCCACATTGTTTCAAGCAGTTTGAACTTTAGATGAAATTATAAAACAAATGGTTATGGATCCTTTGAGTGGAAGTAAACATAATGATGATACCATTTCGATTCTCTCGAATGTGAACCTTGTTGACGGGTTCAAATTTGAAAATCCGTTAATAGATACACACTCTTTGGATCCTCCTCTGCTTCCCACTGATCCAAATCCAAGTAATTTGGTCACAAATGTGATCAGCCATCAGCGAGAATTGTGTGAGGACGTTGATTTTAGTGATGCAGTACTCAAGTACATAAGTCAGATGCTTATGGAGGAAGATATGGAAGAGAAAATTTGCATGTTTCAGGAGTCTGCACTTCAATCTGCGGAGAAATCATTCTATGAGGTTCTTGGAGAGAAGTACCCTCCTTCACCCAAGCACCAACACCCACCTTTTTTGGATCAAAATTTTGAGAGCCAAAACGAAAACCAGACTGGTAATTATAGAGAATGCAATGATTCTGGCTGGAATGTCATTAACAACTTGGAAGATCCTTGCTGGGATTGCTATTCAGGGAGTACTCCCGTGGACTGGACATCACAATCATCATTCAGCTTGACAAGCAGCGGGGCTAAAATATTAGATGGTTTTGTTGATTGTCCAGGAAGTAGACATGGGTTTCCTGATTGTGAGAGCAAATCTACTATGCAATTCAGGAGAGAGATTGAGGAAGCAAGCAAGGTTCTCCCGAAAGACAATGATTTGTTTGTTAATTTCAGTAGTAGTCAGTTCACTCAGTTGTTGCCCAATGAGCCAGAGGAAGAAGCTAACGCTGTGGTAGTGGAGGTTGAGAAGCATGGGGATCAGTACTCCTTTGATGGGTCACAGGGAAGGAAGCATCCTCTTCGTGAGGACGGGGATTCAGAGGTGGAGAGGAGCACCAAACAGTCAGCTGTTTGTACTGAATCAACTGTGAGAACAGAAATGTTTGATATGATGTTATTGTCTATTAGAGAGAAAGGTATGCCTGCACTCCGTGTAGCCTTGCAGGATAGACTCTTAAAAAATATGAGTCCAAATGGTCGACTAAAGGGATCGAATGATAGAAAGGGACAGAAAATGAAACGAGGAGCAGAGAGGGATATGGTGGATTTGAAAACTCTTCTAATCCTCTGTGCAGAAGCAGTCGCAGTTAATGATCGAAAGAAGGCGAATGAGCTACTGAAACATATCAGAGAACACTCTTCTGCTACTGGAGATGGGATGCAGAGACTGGCCACCTATTTTGCAAATGGCCTTGAAGCACGTTTAACTGGTTCTGGAAGTCAGATTTATGCTAAATTTTTTGCCAGGAAACTAACAGCTGCTGAGATCTTGAAAGCTCACTATCTCTTTTTTGCCGTGTGCCCATTTTGGAAGGTCACTAATTTCTTCTCAAGCAAGACAATTTTGCATGCAGCTGAGAAAGCAACAAGGCTCCACATTATTGATTTTGGAATTTCCTATGGTTTCCAGTGGCCTTCCTTCATAGAACAGCTCTCAGCTAGAGTGGGTGGGCCTCCAAAGTTACGGATTACCGGGATTGATCTTCCACTACCGGGTTTCAAAGCAACAGAAATGATTGAGGAGACAGGGCGTCGCTTAGCAAATTATGCAGAGAGTTTTAATGTTCCGTTTGAGTTCAATGCTATAGCGAAAAAATGGGAAATGGTTCAAATGGATGATATCAAGATTGACAGGGATGAGGTGCTCGTGGTGAACTGGATGTTTCCATGTAGAAGCCTACTAGATGAGACTGTTATGTTTAAGAGCCCAAGGGATATGGTTCTTAACCTAATAAGGAAGATGAATCCAGATGTATTTATACATGGTGTTTTAAATGGTAACCATGGTGCTCCCTACTTTCTCAAGCGATTTCGAGAGGCTGTCTTCCACTATTCTTCTGTGTTTGATATGTATGAAACTACTGTGCCCCGGGAGATTCCAGAGAGGATGCTGATTGAAAGGGATATAGTTGGGATAGAGGCAATGAATGTCATTGCATGTGAGGGCTTTGAGAGGATTGCAAGGCCAGAAACATATAAGCAGTGGCAAATTCGAAATATTAGAGCTGGGTTTAGGCAGCTCCCTTGGAACAAGGAGAACATTAGGGTAGCAAAGGACTTTGTGACTTCAGGTTACCACAAGGATTTTTTATTTGAAGTAGATGGCCAATGGTTGCTGCAAGGATGGAAGGGTCGAATTCATAGCGCTCTGTCTGTTTGGAAGCCTCTTAATTAATCTAGTACATGTTCATTGCTACTTGTGGTAGGGTAAGATCATGGTTTCCTCATGGCGGATTTCCTCCTACTTTGTGTTATATGAGTTATCACAGACTTGCTCTCTGATGCAATTATGGTTCTGCGTTCTCTCTCTCTCTCTCTCTTGCGAGCGAGCACGCGCGCGCACACACACACACATGCCCTTTTGTACACATTTTGAACTTGATTTCTGTAATTATTTCTGCGACTTCTCATTCAATTGAGTAGTGGGAGCAAGGAGCTTCCGCTGCTGTTGTGGTTCCTTCTTGTCATAATTCTGTGAAAAACCATGTTTTTCATGTACAAGAGGCTATGACAATCATGGATCTGTTGGAAGAAAGATGGATTGCTTTATGTAATTGCGTTAAGGATACTTTGTTCTGTGATGGAAGATAATGATATGGGTTAAAATGGGCATAATGCAAGACACCTGCTTGTGTTTAACCAGTGAGTAATTTTTATAGCCCCATGCACAGTTAAAGAAATTTACAGTTTATGTTGCTTTTCGGGGCTATAGCTAGCACTGTTGCATGGGATTAGTATTTAAGGTGATGACTGACTAGTAACCACAGTTATTATTTCCTTTTTATTTTATTATTTTTTTTAATGTTTTGCTGGGTAGGTGCTCCGTGCATATTTGACAAAAAGGTTTGAGGTTTTTGCAACACGTGCATCTAATATATTAATATATAGCTTTTCAGAATTTTTTTTTTTTTTTTTTTTTTTGTTGCTTATTTAGTGGGGGCGCTTGTTTTATAATGACATTTCGGAGGGTTTTTTTTTTCTAATTTAAATTATTTGAGAGAAATTGAGGTGGAACTTTATTTTGAGAATTGATGCACACGAAAAATTGCTGAATGGTTGAGTGTTTTTGTTCTGGGCGAGGGGCATGGCCCGCTGACGTGTGGCGTCAAAAACCGTTATCCCAAGTAGCGTTTTTTGCTCGCTTAAATCATTTCATCCTCCTTCTTTGTCTGTAATTCTCAAACGAGGCCGAGAGAGGAGAGAGGAGAGAGCCGAGAGGCGGTGGGGGCACCGTCTGACGAGGAACATAGCTTGCAAGTAAACGTTGGGTTCGGATTGCACAATCTGAACGTTGGGGAGGTAGTATATAACGAACGGAAATTAGGTATGTTTTCCTATATGAAGTTGTTTAAACGTAGTTGTTATTGTTTGCAATTTGAGCGAAATTCCGAAATTTGAGTTGAAATTTGTATTAGTTTGTAGTGGATTTGGTATTTTATATCTTTAAATTTTGTTATATTGAAATCAATTTGGTGACTAGAAGCATCCTTGTGGAACTCCCAAATTCAGGTTAGGTTTTTTTTTTTTTTTTTTTCATGTCCGAATATTTCATGTGTAATTGATGAATGCATTTTAAATTTATTTGAATAAATGATGAATGCATATGAGATTTTGTGTTTGATATAAATGGAACTATATTATATCATGTTTTTTTTAATGAATTCTAAATTTCTTTTTCATATATTGTTTGATTAAATAAATGAATGTATATATGAGAATAAATTTATATGTGAGAATAAATTTGTCGCTATTCATTGATATGTTGTTACTTTTTCTTACTTTGATTCTTTGAAGATTGCAGTTATTTTGGAAAGCAATGATTATAATTATTAATGTTTTTAGACAAACAACTTGTGCTATAAGTCAATGGTTAGAATTTAATATGTAGAGACCTAGAAGGGGAATAGATTAAGCCAACAATTTTTATGAATTTACCGGTTTAAATGGAAAATATATGTGTTTATAAATATATATGATTATCAGGGGAGTTTTAAAAGAAAAGGTCAACCATTTGAATTATGATTTTGAGCCTAGGGATGTATATATATTATTCGTGAAAATGAAATGTGGAAAGTAATAAATTTTTTGGATAATTGTGAAGGATATTAAATGTGTATTTTCAGTAATCTGAAAGATGAACATGAGTTGGCTTTTGTTATTTTAAATGATATGATTATGCGTATTATTTAAATCGTGTGGCATGAGTAAAATATAAATACTGTGATGAATTATGATATATTTATGAGCTGTTGGGAATACTGAAATGTGATAAGAATATGTACTACATGTGTATTGTTTAATTTAACTAATAAATTATATGACATGAGATTCACGTGATGTGAACTGTTACAAATGGAGTATATGACATGAGATTCACGTGATGTGAACTATTACAAATAAATTATATAACCTGAGATTCACGTGATGTGAACTATACATGAGATTCATGTAATGTGAACTATATGCAAGATTCACGTGATGTGAACTATACATGAGATTCACGTAATGTGAACTATATACGAGATTCACGTGATGTGAACTATGAAATAGAATTATAAGACATGCTTAAGATTCACGTGATGTAAACTATGAAAATGAATTATAAGATATGAAATACTGAGAACATGAAAAGATAAGTGTTACAGATATAATAGATGCAAAGTATAAATGTATTTTATATTGTAGTATCATATTTAATTAGGGCAAAGTATATACTCCGCCCGAGGGCTTGCTGACAAAGGCGAGTGTCTTGATAGGTATCAAATGTAGCTATATCAAGCTACATAACGTATTAGAGCAGAGGGAAGTTACTTATATGAGCGGATAATATTTCTTATTCTTAGGAACTTCTTCCAGGTAAACATTTGTGTGAATGTGTGAATACGAGATAAACTATCCACTTGAGAGCTTACTGAGTAAGGTAAGTGCCCTAATATGCTTCAGTTGTAGCTATGGGTTGCATAAGGTATCAAAGCAGAGGAATGCTACTTGTATGGACGGGTAATCAGCCCAATCCTTAGGAACTGTTGTTTTATTAAAACACACTGTGTAACATCCTGCTTAATTTATCATATTATAATACGAATTTAATAAGTCAACTCGAACCCGTGAGTAACGGGAACACCTGTCATTCACAGCGGAACCTAGGCAACAGTAAATGAAAAACATCATCATCATAATCACAAAAGATATAATACCAGAGTAAACTATAATCCATAAATATGGTGTTTATATACATCTCCAAAAATACAAAACATATATGCATATCTAGGAACCCACAACACACATCTACTGTCCCTAGATCAAAACTTACCCTCCTAGCGGGGTAGTATTACTCCTCGACCCACCGGTTCTTCTGGGTTTCCTGAAAATCATTTAATGTTCGAGGGTGAGACACTTCTCCGTAAGGGAAAATAAACTAAATACAATTGTGTGGCAATATGAATATTTAATGCAATTATACATATTCAGTACATTTCATATACCTGAAAACATACATCATAACATAGTGAATAATCATATCCTTTCATATTTTCCAATAATTCATACTGATCCTGAAATGTTTATTATAACTAATAATACTGAAAACATACCCAGAATGAATAGTTGGCTAATGTCATGTATTACCCCCCATGACGGGTTGTGCAGCCCGAAGGTGGGACCCGACAATGGCTGGTTGACCACTGTTGAATAAAAAATGTTTGTAAGTACGATGGGACCACCCCACCCTAGTCCGGACTACCAGGTAGACGTCTACAACTCTACACTGAAAGTCACATCGACTATCCATCTCCCACCTCCTCGTGGGGTGGTTAGCACCAATCTGAACATAGATATATGATATATATATATATATATATATATATATATATATATCATATATCTATATATATATATAGCTACGGTACCGTGCTCTTGAACTAAACTAAACTAACATCTAGGTTCTGATAACATATAATACATGATAATGTAGCGTTTACCATAAATGGATTGATAGCATTTTCTATAATTTCCATAAATACGGCCTCGGGCCGAACATTTTATAAATACGGCCTTGCACCAAAATCATACATAAAACATGGCCTTACGTCGGCTATCAATCACGACCTTGTGCCAAATATCTCATACATATCTTTCTGAATAGGTAAATCAATTATCATGTATTTTCAAAATCATAATGTACTGTTTTATTTCATAATTTCCTAAAAACATGCTTTACTCATAAAATTTGCTATAACATAATACTTATCACGTAAAATAATATTCATGCCACACAATACTGAGTAAAATCATACATTTCATTCTAAAATTACATTTCCTATATAACAATAGTATTTTCCCAAATATGCATTTTCTTAATAATATTCACATATAACACATACTTTCCTGAACATTAATTTTTGTTGATAAATAATATTAATTTGCATGGAAAAATAACTGCTTTAATTTATTCCCTTACCTAACACTGAGAAAAACCCCCTAAAAATGCTCGTCCTGCACTTACAGGGTTCCCTGTTCAATACCCTGAATTCAACAACTCTCAGAACTAAACTTTAATATTTTCACGTGAATATCATTTCCTATAACTATGAAAAGACAAAATTCTGAATATTTAGTCTTACCTCAAATCAGGATGAATTTCAAACTAGCCTCACCAACGATCCACTTCGGCAAATATGCAGAGAACTTCCCCAGGAGTGTCGTGGTAGCTTCTGATCGTCGAATCGGCGTAAATTCGGCCTAGAAACTTAGAGAGAAGGAGGAGAAACCAAAGGGGGGAGAGAGAGAAAGAGAGAGAGAGAGAGAGGAGAGAGAGAGAGAGAGAATTTCCTGATTTTTCTACATTTAAAACCGAGTTTCACACTACTTATACTAGGGGCTTAGTCAACGAGCCATATCACCTCATCGACGAGGTCAATAGTAAATTCATCGACGAGCTCTTCCCTTCATCGACGAAATTCAGACTCACCCCAAAACCTCTCAGTATTTTCTCGTCGACGAAACATACCCTCGTCGACGAGACCCTATGTTATCCTCGTCGATGAATCCCCTATATTCGTCGACGAGCCCTTGATTAAATTCCTCGGTTATTACTCTCAAAGTGCAATGTTGTCGATGAACGCAAATATGCTACCTCCTTCTGTTTCTGTTTCCATTTCCCTCCCTCTTAATTATTTAAATATCATTATTCTTCAGGTCATTACACACTGCATGTATGTGAGTAGGGATAGAGAATGTTTTCATAACTGTGATAATTTTATAAATGATGATTATATATATTTGTACACAAACCTCATGATAGCCACACATTGGTGCTAATCTATTCCAACTTACTGAGATGTGTCTCACCTGATATGGAATTTTATCTTTTTCAAGACCTTCGCATGATCGAGCCTAGTGAGCTCGAGGCTGGTATAACATTTTTTAGAGAGAGAGGATATAAACTTTGGTTATATTTTTGAGATGTATATTTTGGGTTTGTTTAAGTTTTATGAGATGTATATTATATATATATATATATATATATATATATATATATGTGTGTGTGTGTGTGTGTGTGTGTGTGTGTGTGTATGTTTGTGAATACTGGTTGTTTGGAGAATACCTTTTGAGATTGTATATAGCTGTAGAAACACTAGTATATTTTTGAGGAGTTGTTATTATCAAGGATGAGTCCAGGATCGTATTCCACAGGGACCACTGAGTATCAAAGTATTTATGAAAGTTTAGTGAAATCCTATTGCTGTAAAATGTGGTTTGAAAATCTTTTTGGTCTTTTTATGATTTTGAAAACAATAAACAAAATGGGAGGTATTTGAGAAAAATGCTAAAATGTGATTGAATTTTTATCGAATTTCCGAAAATATAAACCTACTAACGCAACCAAAGTAAACAGATTAACTGAAACAATTTACCAAACACTCGGGTTACGGGTTCAACGTCTGTTTTCTTCCACCGTTTACTAATTTCCCAGGCCTTACTCCTCTTCTTGTTAATCCAATCAAGGCATTAATAAGATAAAATTTTATTACTAAAGCTCGAGTAAATTTGTCATATCCGAACAGAAGAAAATAAAAACTCTCATTAAGCATCAACCGAATTTCATGTAAAAATTAGTTGATGAAAATCTTAGATTAAATCAAGGTTTTGATGTGTCTAACGTCAACAATAAAACAAGAGATAAGAGACAACGATTTATCAATGATGCCTTCAATTTTCGGTTTTAACCAAATAAAAGTGTATCAATAATATCATAGGAGAACTAACAAACCATGGAAAGCAAACGACATTGACCCACAACCCAAGTTACCGAACTTAGCCCCTCATGCTCTCAATCCCAATTTTTCGGATCAAATTAATTCCACAATAAACCATTGCAATAATAAAATAAAAGAAAACAACTTGAAGAACAATAAACTAGATGTATACCAATACTAAAATAAAACTAATTAATCCACCCTATAATCATGCCCAACATTAGCTTAAATGTATACTAAATTAAACAACTTTAACTAGCCTTGAAGCATTCAAAATAACAAACTAAAAAGAACAAGAATTTAATTCATTGATAGACTACTCAAATAATAAAGTGAAGGAAAAAAAATATTCAATCTAATATTAAACTAGACAAAAAAAAAAAGTATTGAAACAACCATAAAAAAAATATTAAACGAGAGAGAAAGAGAGAGAGAAGGGAAAAAAATTGTGGAACAGCAGCAGCTCCTGGATGCCTCGGGTCTCAGCTAGCAGCAAGCAGCCACAATAGCTGTTCTGGAGTTGGGGCTCTCGGATGTCTGTGGTGCTCTCTGGTGACTGCTATGAAATGGTGATCTCGAGGGTGCTGGTGTGGATGATGGCCGCTGCTGTGGTGGCCGAGGATGATGGCTGGAGCAGAGGGAGTTTGGGTGATTTGCTAGAAGCTAGCCAAGAGAAAGGAGAGCTGGGGGAGAGAGAAAATAGAGGGAGAGAACGAGGGAAAGCAGACAGTTAGGGGAAAGAGACTGAAAACAGAGAGGGAAAAAAAATCAAGGAGAAGAAGAAGTTGAAGAAGAGAGAGAGGGAGAGGATGGTGCGCGGGGGCACACCCAGAAACGAGGGAGAAGAACAGGTTAAATAGATAGAGGGAGGATATCCCTATGACCCAGCTGGCTGACCTGACTGAAGGATCTGACCCGACCTGTATGGCTGGGTCACATCAAGCAACTTTTATATTTTTTTCTTTTTTTTCTCTTTTTTTATTCTCATTTTTCTCTCCGCAAACACAACCCATTTTGACTCTCTTGGAGCTCATTTCTCTCAAAACTTAAAACATGGAAGTTGTATATAATCTTCTCATCTTTTTCCAAAAATTTGAATCGTCTCGATCGGAACTCGGATGGGAAAGTTATGCTTGAATTACAAACTAGTGCCGGTTTTGGCTCCCAAGAATTTTCTTGCTATAAAATAATGCCAAAAATTCATAAATTACTCAATAAAGTCCAAATATTATAAATAGAACACATTGTTAAAATATTGAGAGTAATTAGGTATTTAATTAAAAATATAAGCTATAATTTCCGGATTAAAATGCCTAATTACACAGTTTAAGCGCGTAATCAATCAGTATGAAATAGAATTGAAGCTCAAGTAAAGAGATCACCAAGGGTTCTTTAGTGATTGAGAAAACTTAGTATTAGAACCGTATGCTTATGAAACAACAGCAATTCAGAAGATATCTCCCAGATGGAGTGTGAGCAATAGAGAACTTTGAGAGAGATTGAGAGTTTGAATACAAGAATATTGTGTGATTGCCTTGGTTACTAATTTCTTGGGGTTAAGGGAGTATTTATAGACTTTTTAGGTTTAGTTTCCTTGTTTCTAAAGTTACTTGGAGTGTCCACCAAGTTTTTATAACGTTCATATTTGAAAAACTAATTTTAAATATTTCCCGTTGAAGTTCAAAATTTAAGACCCTGTGGAGTCAGTCAGCTGGACAGGCGACTGGGTAGTTCATTTCATAGAGTTAGTCAGCTAGAAAGGCAGTTGAGACCTTTCTGTTTTCCAAAAATTAAATTCTATAAAATGTCATTCGGCTGACTCAACCATGTTTAAAATAGTCAGTCGACTGGACTTGTCAGTCGGCTGACTGATCTCAATTCAAACTGTTAATCGGCTGAGCAAGTTTATTCATTCTTGATGTTTGTCAATCAGCTAGCCAATCTTAATGTGTTCTAGTCAGTCGGCTAACCAGTTTTATTTTCTGAAAAACTTTTATTTTTTTTTTTATATTTTTAAACCTTTTGTTATTTGAAAGACTTAAATTTGACTTTTCAAAAACATTTTCCAGGATTTTAAACAACTGGTCTCGAAGTCCTTGTATCATAAAGAGCTTCAAAAATATTGTTGCGACGTCCCGAAGCGCATGTACCCTGGGCGGCGAAATAAAAATAAATTTTAATTTTCAAGGAAAAATAGGGAATGTCGGAGTCGCCACTAACCTTTTAGTGTGGTTAGAACACATGATTACTATCCCGTTAAGGGTAGAATGAGTCTACGTTACCAGAGCTGAGGTCGAGAGTTCAGTTACGCAAGGGGAATGTACGAGCACCCCC
This sequence comes from Malania oleifera, assembly GCF_029873635.1. Taxonomy (NCBI): domain Eukaryota; kingdom Viridiplantae; phylum Streptophyta; class Magnoliopsida; order Santalales; family Ximeniaceae; genus Malania; species Malania oleifera. Next base: position 8,425,507 of record NC_080426.1, on the reverse strand, counting down.
TACGCGCCTGTTCTTACGAACGGTACCTAATTAATTTAGAATTATCCCTAAGTTAATTTAAAAAATCTTTAAAAATACTCCTTTTATGAATTTATAAATACACATAAAAAATAAATAAATAAATATAATATATATATATATATATATTTCCTCAGAGCTTAAGGTACGTGAAGCCCAAAAGCTCATACCCTAGCATTAAAATCATAGGGATAAAAAATTAAGAAAATTCTTAAAAAAATACACTCCCAAATTTTGAAATTGTATTAAATTTTTTATAGGAAAATACTAGTATGAGAGGTTTTAATATATAATAATAGGATAATAAGTAACAAATTATCATAAGATAATATATGTATCAAGATATTAAAGACATCATAAAAGGTAATACCATATATATTAGAAATAAAAAAAAAAGAATATCTTAATAGATAATACCTAATATAAGTATAATAGTAATTACATAATATTCTAGATATTATAATAGCAACTTACCTAATGGGAACACACAATCAATACATATATAAACAAAATTACCAAAATTAAGGAAACAATCTACTTATCAAATTAAATCAAGTGACCCTAAGACTAGCAGGTAATTATACAAAGGGTAAGCAAGCTGTGAAACTATGGAAACAATTTAAAGTTAATACTAATATGTAAATATCCAATATGACCATCAAATGGGAAATTATGGAAATAAATCAAATCAAAAATTAATGTACATATGATATAAACACTAAATATACAAAATAATAATAACCCCACATGTGAACCTTAATTATGACAAAAACCCTAAATGCAAAATAATCAACACATATTATAATAATAATAATAAATACATGACAATACGGGAAAAACGAATAGACAGAATTTTAACAATAAATAATAAAGCAAATAACGAAAATAACAATAAATCAATTAACATCTACAACAAATATATGTAAACAAGAAAGTTATTAAAATCCTACCACAACGAGAATAGGCTAGTTAATGTCTACGATAAATACCACAATAATAAAAACCCAAAACTCAAGATAGATATATAAGTGATATTATGACTAAAAAGCAATTATCTTACTATCATATACACCTTAAAAGATCTTATGAATAATACAATATAATAGAAATATAAGAACTTGACAATATTATAATAAATATAATAATATACAGCCTATATTTAGCGTGCGCAGTGTACGTGTAGGTAGTGTGCTGAGTGTGTGTTGTGGGTGTGTGAACAAGCTGTCCAAGAGATGAAGATAAAATTACGAAGCTCAAAGAAATTAATCCAACCAGTAAATATTAACAAGGGAGAGTCAGAAACAATTGAGTAAGGTTTCAGATCGATCAGATAAGAAATCGCCACTCGATTGGCTTCATCTAGTTGAATGTGCAGATGCCGATGATTCCACTGCTGCGGCGGTGAGACGGCTGTGCAATAAATTAAAATGAAGTCGTAAAACTCAAAATAATAATCTGAATGGTGACAATTAAGACAAAAGGGTTAGAAACGACCTGGTAAATTTTCGCATTGATCGAATACGAAATCGCCGCTCGATTGGCTTCATCCAGTTGAATGCGCAGACGCCGATGACTCCACTGCTGCGACGGTGATACGACTGTGCAAGAAATTAACACAAAGGGAGAAAACTCAAAAGAAGAATCTGAACGGTGACAATTAAGGCGAAAGGGTTAGAAACAATCTCGTAAAGTTTTGCATTGATCGGATAAGAAATCGCTGCTCGATTGGCTTCGTCTAGTTGAATGCGTAGACGTCGATGACTCCACTACTGTGGCGGTGATATGGCTGTGCAAGAAATTAACACGAAGGGGGAAAACTCAAAAAAGAATATGAACGGTGAAAATTAAGAAGACAAGGTTAGAAACGACCTTGTAAAATTTCGCATTGATAGGACAAGAAATCGCTGCTCGATTGGCTTCGTCCAGTTGAATGCGCAGACGCCGATGACTCCACTACTGCGGCAGTGATACGACTGAGTAAGAAATTAACACAAAAGGGGAAAACTCAAAAGAAGAATCTGAATGGTGACAATTAAGATGAAAAGGTTAGAAACGACCTTGTAAAGTTTCGCATTGATCGGATAATAAATCGTTGCTCGATTGGCTTTGTCCAGTTGAATGCGCAGACGCCAACAACTCCACTGCTGTGGCGGTGATACAGCTGTTCAGGGAATTAAAACGAAAGGAGAAAACTCAAATGAAGAATCTGAACGGTGACAATTAAGATGAAAGGGTTAGAAAAGACCTCGTAAAGTTTCGCATTGATTGGATAAAAAATCGCTACTCGATTGGTTTCATCTAGTTGACTGCGCAAACGCCAACGACTCACTACTGCAGCACGAGATTGCAAGGTAAGGTTTTTTTTTTTTTTTGGTCTGTGCTTCCCCCTTTTTGGCTTGACTATGCCCCCCTTATATAAAAAAAATTCTGTAAACCCTAAAAAAAAACTTCCTTTTTGATTTTATTTTTCTTTTTCTACTTTTACTATTATGGTAATAATGAAAATAGTAATAATAATAATAATTATTATTATTATTATTATTATTATTATTATAATATAAGGATCAATAAGGTAATAATAATAATAATAATAATACTAATAATAAATAATAATAAATAGTTATAATAAAGATACTATCAGTAAAATAATAATAATAATAATAATAATAATAGTAAAAAATACTAAAAATAATGACAATAATAAAATAATAATAATAATAATAATAATAATAATAATATTGATAAAAATAATAATAATAATAATAATAATAATAATAATAATAATAAATATATCCAAAATAATAATAGCAAAGTAATACTAATAATACTACTGGTAATAAATAATAATAAATTAAAATAATTATAAGAAAGTAATAATAATAATAATAATAAGGTAATAATAATAATAATGAAAAAAATAAGAGGGGACCCATTGTTCTATTTGGTTAGGGTAAAAATAGGGTGTCTACAAATATTTCAAAAGATATTTAAAATATGAAGCATTTACATAAAGACTTCTAGGACTTTGGACATTCTTGGCACTTGAGTCTTCATGCTTGTCTTTTGAGCTCTCTCACTTTGCTTTTCTTTGGCTCTCTTGCTTTGTTTTTCTTTGGCTCTCTTGTCTTCAAGCTTTAAGCTTTTTACACATTCTCTTTAACATCCACACTCTCATATTCTTCAAGCTTTAAAATATCATCTTGAAATTTATGCTTTAAGCTTTATATAATCATCATTCTTTGAAGTATAAACTTGCAATGGATCTTTAACCTTGCATTTACATGCTTGATCCTTGTGAGTCCTGAAAAATCATTACTCAACCAAATATGTTAAGTTTCTCTTGTTTGTTAACATCAAAATAAGATGTTAAGTCTTGTAAGGCCAACATACATTAGATAATATTTCTTTTACAACATCTTGGTTTCATTTGTTGATTGGATCTCTACAATTAATTTCTTTGCATTTGAAGATGGTTGGTGAAAGAAATGATTCTCTCTAAGCCATTAGTGCTAAATTAAATGGAAATAATTATTCATATTGGGCATATGTTATGAAGAATATTTTGATTAGAAAAAACTTGTGGGAATATGTTTCTGGTAATGTGTCTATACCCTCTAATAGTAAGAAAGAGAATTATGTAGAATTGTTAGCCTTTTAGGAGGTGAATAATTCCAAAATTATTACCTGGATTAATAATTCCGTTCATCAGTCCATTGGTATGCAGTTAGTTAAATTTTCTACAGTTAAGCAAGTTTGAAATTATTTAGCAAAATTATACACAAAATACAATTTTACTAAACGGTATCAGTTAGAAATGAATATTAGAGTAACAAGGCAAGAAGATCAAAGGATTTATTCATTTTACACTCTTGTGAGTAGTTTTTGGGATGAATTAGCACTAACTGAACCTGCAGATCTTAGTTTGAATAAGTCTTACTGCACTTATAGAGAGAAGCAACGACTTGCTCAATTTTTTTATGGCACTTTGAGATGAATTTGAGGCACTTTGTGGTTCTATCGTTCATCGCAACCCTCTTCCCTCTGTTGATTCAGTTGTTAGTGAACTAATAGAAGAATAAGTGCATCTCAAGTCACGTGGGTAAAGGTCTTCTCTCAATCCTACTCAGATTGTTTTGACTGTCTTATCCAAGCAATCTTCCAATGGTCAAAATCGACGCTCGAAAGTTGTCATTGATGAGTGTAGTTTTTGTAAGTAGAATGGTCATTGGAAAGGTCAATGTCCATTATTATTAAGTAAGGGACAAAACCAGGCTTCGAAGCCTAGGCATTATCACACTGCAGCCACTACATCATCAGAAGAGTCATCTCCCACCGCGCCTACACTATCTATTTTTGTAGAGCAGTTACAGAAGCTTCTTTCTACATCAAAGTCTAATGCTTCATCTGTTTCTCCATCTACTTCGGGTATATCTCCGTCCACTTGGATATTTGATTCAGGTGCTACTCATCATATGTCAAATGATATCTTTATATTTATATCAATATCTTCTACCTTGACGCCTTCATTTGTTTTGGCTAGCACCAATGGTGTCCTAGTGCCATTGGTAGGTATTGGTTCCATCATTTCATCTTGTTTGTGTCTTTGTGATGTTTATTGTATTCCTCAACTTTCATTGAATTTTATTTTTGTTGCAGGGTAAAAATATGGTTGGGGTGCTCCTTCGACTCTCGTTGACCTGAAAGAAGAAAGTAAAGGCTTGGAGGACCCGGGGTGTACTCCGGGGGGCCACTCCGATGCCTAAGTAAGGGAAATACTTTTAGAAAGGCTGAATGCAACAGTATAATTGTGTTGAATGACTTACCTTCGCTTGCATCCCCAGTCCCTACTTATAGGGGCTTGAGTTGACCATTGGTTGGCTCAGATTTATTGCGTGGGGGCGTGAATCGCTCTTCAGCCATAAGTGCGTGCGCCTGTTACTCTGTTTTTAAGGGCGTCGGCGTGAATCTCTCCTTCTCTTTATTAGGTCGGAGCTAATCACTCGTCAGAAAGTCAGACTTGGAGAAAGTATGAGACAGGCGTTGACCTGCCCTTATTAGCGTGATTTATTATGGACATATCAGTTGTCCCCCCCTTAGTTTCAAATTTCTAGATAGAATTTTGAATCATTATTTGTGTTTACATCTTTCGGTTTTAATACTTCATCGTCTTCCCTCCCTCTCTCTCCTTCTTCTTCTTTTTTTTTTTTTTTGGCTAGGATACTTGAGTAGCTCATGCCGACCGTTTGCGCCGAGCTGTTTTGTGTGGAGCTGTTTCTACCAAGCTATTTGGGGCCGAGCTCTTTTCACCGAGCTCTTGGGAGCAGGACCCGTGCCGAGCTCTTTTGTCCGAGCCGTTCGGGCCGAGCTCCTCGGGGAAGCACTCGTGTCGAGCTCTTTTGTCCGAGCTCTCTGAAGCAGGACTCGTGCCGAGCTGTTTTCTGCCGAGCTTGTTCGTACCGAGTTCTTCGAGGAAGCATTCGTGCCGAGCTGTTTTCTGCCGAGCTCTTCGAGGAAGCATTTGTGCCGAGCTCTTTTGTCCGAGCTGTTCGGGCCGAGCTCCTCGAGGAAGAACTCGTGTCGAGCTCTTTTGTCCGAGCTCTTTGAAGCAGGACTCGTGCCGAGCTGTTTTCTGCCGAGCTGTTCGGGCCGAGCTCCTCGAGGAAGCATTCGTGCCGAGCTGTTTTCTACCGAGCTTTTCGTACCGAGCTCTTCGAGGAAGCATTCGTGCCGAGCTGTTTTCTACCGAGCTTTTCGTACCGAGCTCTTCGAGGAAGCATTTGTGCCGAGCTCTTTTGTCCGCAGATGTTCGAGCCGAGCTCCTCGCGGAAAGCATTTTGCGAGCTCACATTTGTCAGCTGTTCGCTCTTCTCTAGGGGCCGAGCTCCTCGTTAGTGAAGACTCTTGTCGGATCTTTGTCCGAGCCTTCTCTTTTGTACCGCAGGAGCTCGTGTTTTGCCGATATGTTCTGCCGATTTTCTGTGTTCGGCCGAGCTCCTCGAGGAAGCATTCGTGCCGAGCTTCTTTTTCCTACCCGCGCTTTTTGGGCGTACCTGTCAGGCCGATATTGCGTGGCCAACCTATTCGGCATTCTCACCACGTTACACATAATGCTCGTTGCTTGGCTTTCCGCCTAATGAGTCGTGCTTCGTCTGTTGGGTGTTCTGGGCCTTCACGAGTCGTGCTCGTCAGTTTAGGGCGTTCCGTGTAATTAGTCGTGCTCATTTTGGGGGTTGTTCTGTCCTCGCGAGTCGCGCTCGTCAGTTGGTCCGCGTTCCGTGTAAAAAGAGTCGTTGCTCATTTTGTGGTTTGTTCTGTTTATCTAGGGGCCCACCTTTTTGATTGCCCGGGTTCTCGGATTGTTCACCTCATCCGCCTGCGTATGTCCTGGCGTCAGGAGGCGTCGTGATGGTCGACTCATCTAGAGCGGTGTGGTTCCGCTCTCCGGATCTGTAGAGGATCCGCGTTTCTAATACGCGCCACTGTCGTCTTATCTCAGCGGATCTACGATGTGATATAACGCTTCCTTCTAATAGTATGGCTCGCTTTCTCTCACCTCTCGCCTACCGTGAGCGACTAGCGGCAGTTTGGGCTTTCCGTGTTGTGAAAATGAGTCGTGCTCATTTGTTGGGTTGTTCTGGCCTCACGAGTCGTGCTCGTCAGTTTGTGCTTTCCGTGTAAAATGAGTCGTGCTCATTTTGTTGGGTTGTCTGGCTCACGAGTCGTGCTCGGTCAGTTTGGGCCGTCCTCCGTATGAGTCGTGCTCATCTGTTGGTTGGTCACCTCACGATCGTGCTCGTCATTTTGGGCCCTGCGCCAATAAGTCGTGCTCATATTTATTGGGTCGTCCCTTCGCGCTTTCCCGAGGCACCTGCACACTTCTGTCTGCGAGAGATATCTAAAAGCAGGTATTAAATGCGTCCTACCTTGGGAAGTGGGTTGGAGGACAAGCGTTATTGATGGCCATCCGTCTGGTTGCTGTGTCCGAGGCAACTTGTTGTTTCCGAGGTGGCGTTGTCCTCGGGAAGCCTCGTCTGTGCATTTGTCAGAGATTTCTGTTTCCTATGCCTCCCTCGAGACGCAATCCTTCTCGTCAAGAAAATTTGTGAGATTCCCGCCCCAGGGATTCGTGTACCTCCTCTCTATATAAAGGCCGGTGGACTCCTTCTTTCCGCACTCGTCTTCATTCCAGAGGACTGCTTCCTTCTCTACTCCTCTCCACTCCACGAGTCCCTTATTCGGTGCTAGGTATGCTTTCCTTTCTATAGTATTTTTGTCTTGTTGTTCTTCTTGTTCTTCATGTTCTTGCGCTAGCTTTGTATGTTTTGATCTTTTTCCTTGTAGATGCCTTGTTGTTTGTGTGAAATTACTGTCTTTATCTGTGTTGGTTCCCTTCTCTTGATCTTTGCTGTTTGCTTGCTCCAGGCTTGACCTAGTAAGTCCTTTCAAGAGTGTTTTTTCCTATGAGACCTCCTCACAGCCCTTTAGGGTTACCTACAACAGTGCGGAGCTCTCATTGTGAGCTCTCCTCGTCTGACCTGCAGAATGCCATTTATTTCTTTGGCTGTACATCTAATATCACGGTAGGTTACCTTCTGCTACCGAGTCCTCTTGACCAAAATCCGAGGGGAGCTCTTCCTCTATACCGATTATCTAGACTTGGGGTCTCAGGCTCCCCTTTTCCCCTTTGTTTCTAGCGTAACTACGTTTTTATCGCATAAGCACCATCACACTCGTTCCGAACTCTTATCTTTCGCTCACTTTTTTGCTGTACTCCTGCTCCGCTGGGGCCATCAGCCTACCGGCCCCCTTGATTAGAAGTTGCGTCCAAATGCGGTCGCATTCCGCAGA